>NW_026929692.1:0-38351 GCF_032062105.1 Saccostrea cuccullata | reverse complement strand
GTATAAAACAAGAAATCTGTGAGCCAATGCTCACTAGTAATACCCCCGCTTTGATGTAAATAAGCACTATCATGTTAATATACACAAGTTCAATTATAGGCAGATGCACAGAAAAATATGAAGTTGACATCGGATTCATATCAAACTTAATCCCATTTCAGGCACGTAGCATCGTTTTTGAAAGTGGGGGGGGGGGGGGGGCCAACCAGAGAAAATTTGTTTTTACTTACCTGAAAAAGTGTGAGGTAGGGGGGGTGGGGGTGGGGGTAGTGACCAATTTTTCCAAAGCCAAATTACTTTCACTTCCAATTTCTTCCCTACAATTCCTTGATAACACTATACTGTGCTAAAAACTGGGGGGGGGGGCAACCTTCCTTTCAGTGAACATTTCCTATAGTAAAGGTAATGTTGGCCAAAAAATTGGAGGGGCCAGGCCCCTGATGCCCTCCCCCCCCCCCCCGGTTGCTACGTCCCTGCACCTTATGGCATGCCTCAAGAAGGAGTGTAATAAAATTTCAAGCATCTGCTATGAATAGCTAATGAGAAAACTACGACGAAAATTTGTTATGTATGAAACGGACAGATGCACAGACAAACAGGAAGTTGCCATCAGATTTTATCAAAAATATACCCCACCATATGGCATGCCTCATAGAAGATTGTGTAAAAATTTCAAGAATCTACGATGAGTAGCTGATGAGAAAACTGTGACAATAATTTGTTATGTATGAAATGGACAGACGCACAGACAAACAGGAAGTTGACATCTGATTTTATCAAAAAAATATCCCACTTTATGCTATGCCTCAGAGAAGATTGTGTTAAAATTTCAAGCATCTACGATAAGTAGTTGCTGAGAAAAATGTGACGAAAATTTGTTACGGACAGACACACTGACAGCTAGACAGACGGACAGACAGACGTACACACAAGTGTAATATTAGTTACATAGTCTTTTTGTGACAGGGTATGGGATGATACCTGGTTAGTAAATTTCATACCTGGCGAGGTGGAGCCGAGTCAGGTATGAAATTTACTAACCAGGTATCATCCCATACCCTGTCAGAAAAAGACTATGTAACGAATTTACCTCACCGATGAAACATTTACTCTTTATCTGTGGTTTAGAAATGATTTTCTCTGCTAAATGATTCATCATGCTTATACTGTGCCTATTATGACATCACGCTATGTTTGTTACGTAATACATCGACCGGGTATGTCTAGGCAGGGCTTATAGTTACTTTGGAATGAAAATATAGGTCAGATCCAGCATCCGAAGCAAGTCTGGTAGTGTCCATCCCTAGATGCATCATCCATGCAAGTTTGGTTCAGGCAGGTCTTATAGTAACTTGGGAATGAAAATGTAGGTCAGATCAAGCATCCGAAGCAAGTCTGGAAGTGTCCATCTCTAGATGCATCATCCATGCAAGTTTCATTCAAGTAGGCCTTATAGTTTCTTAGGAAGTTAGGAATGGACCTTCTCCAAAAACTTTAACCTGGTCACTCATCTGGAGAATGTAGGTCAGATCCAGCATCCCAAGCAAGTCTGGTAGTGTTCATCACTAGATGCATCATTAGTGCAAGTTTGTATTTGACAACATGTGAAGTTTTATAATACCATCTTGAATGATATGTTTAAAACTGAGCTAAACACTAATTAAAGAAAAGTGAGGTCAAGGTCAAAGAAAAGTTCAAGGTCAAAAATGTTGATGCAGTTGTATAGCTTTCATCAATATCTATCATCATATGAAGTTTGATGAAAATATCTTGGATAGTTTCTTTGAACAGAGCTAAACGCAAAGTGCGACGGAAGGACGGAAGACGGACATGACAAACACTATATGCCCCGAACATATTGATGGCGGGGCATAAAAAAACTAGAAATATGTCCATAGGACATGAATGCCCCGCCGAGGATATATCAGTAAAGCAACATGAAAATTTGTATGTGTATAAAATTTGATCAGAATATCCAATATAGTGATGCAGCTGATTTGCTTGTTTGGAAAATAAAGGTCAGATCCAGCATCTGAAGCAAGTCTGGTAGTGTCCATCCCTAGATGCATCATCCATGAAAGTTTGGTTCAGGTAGGGCTTATAGTTACTTGGGAATGAAAATATAGGTCAGATCCAGCATCCGAAGCAGGTCTAGTAGTGTCCATCCCTAGATGCATCATCCATGCAAGTTTGGTTCAGGTAGGGCTTATAGTTACTTTGGAATGAAAAAATAGGTCAGATCCAGCATCCGAAGCAAGTCTGGTAGTGTCCATCCCTAGATGCATCATTCAAGTAAGTTTGGTTCAGGTAGGGCTTATAGTTACTTGGTAATAAAAATAAAGGTCAGATCCAGCATCCGAAGCAAGTCTGGTAGTGTCCATCTCTAGATGCATCATTCATGCAAGTTTGGTTCAGGTAGGGCTTATAGTTACTTGGGAATAAAAATATAGGTCAGATCCAGCATCCGAAGCAAGTCTGGTAGTGTCAATCAAAAGATGCATCATCTATGTAAGTTTGGTTCAGGTAGGGCTTATAGTTACTAAGGAGTGAAAATATAGGTCAGATTCAGCATCCAAAGCAAGTTTGGTGGTGTCCATCCCTAGATGCATCATCCATGCAAGTTTGGTTTAGGTAGGGCTTAAAGTTACTTGGGAATGAAAATATAGGTCAGATCCAGCATCCAAAGCAAGTCTGGTAGTGTCCATCCCTAGATGCATCATTCATGTAAGTTTGGTTCAGGTAGGGCTTATAGTAACTTGGGAATGAAAATATAGGTCAGATCCAGCATCCGAAGCAAGTCTAGGTAGTGTCCATCTCTATATTCATCATCCATGCAAGTTTGGTCCAAGTAGGGCTTATAGTTCCTTAGGAATGGACCTGCTCTAAAAACTTTAACCTGGTCACTCATCTGGAAATTGTAGGTCACATCCAGCATCCGAAGCAAGTCTGGTAGTGTCCATCCCTAGATGCATCATCCATGCAAGTTTGGTCCAAGTAGGGCTTATAGTTCCTTAGGAATGGACCTGTTCCTAAAACTTTTACCTGGTCACTCGTCTTGAAAATGTCGGTCAGATCCAGCATCCGAAGCAAGTCTGGTAGTGTTCATCCCTAGATGAACCATAGCTCTCATCAATATCTATCAGCATATGAAGTCTGATGAAAATATCTTGGATAGTTTCTTTGAAACTTAGCTTTGAACAGAGCTAAACGCAAAGTGTGACGGAAGGACGGAAGACGGACATGACAAACACTATGCCCCGGCCATATTCATGGCGGGGCATAAAAATGACAAGCAAAAATAATGACATAACTGACAACTATCAATAAAACACACAAAATAATGTATAATACATAATAGGAGGCATAGACTGCCAAACCTGTCACAGACACCACCATACATGAAATTTTTATTAGAATTTCTATTTTACACTCGAACAACTAGTACATATTATGTCCTTTGCTGACTGTCTAGAGAATTTATCCTGCTGCAGAACTTTATTTAACTTTGTAAATATTTTTTAAAAATTTATGAGCATATGATGATAATATTTAGATTAAATCCAATAATAATCGACATAAAAATATTGTTACACATTAAATGAAATTTAACTATCTAAGCTAACCATTTCTTTGCTACCTCTTTTATTCACAATAACAAATGGAATCAGGCTACACATCAAACCTCTAGTATGGCTCTTTTCATGCTAGAACTGAGTTGTTCCCCTTGGTGTTTGATCAGGCAACTCCTGACAGGTGGCAGTTCAGACTCTACTAAGGTCACGGCTTTACTTCTCTCATTCGGCTTACAGATCAGGATACTCTCTCCTATAATTGTGTAGTGTAATTAATGAATTATTTAATTAATATAAAAATGATATTTCTCCTTAAACAAACATGTTAAAAAGAGTACAGCTGTATATGATGGGACCCATCAAAAAATTTTTCAAATTATCATAAGCTGTGAAAATTGATTGGTTAAGAGACATTGAAATTTCAAGCCAAGAATTTTTTTAAAAGAATTAACTAAAGGATATTTGTCATTAAAATTGTAATTTGTATATGTACATGTAGACCAAATCAGTCTACAATCTAAATTCTTGCATTAAAGAAAGTTCCTATTTCTGTTTAAAGACAAATAATAACAGTAATATTTATCAAAATGTTGTTCATGGGTAGATACATCAGGTAAAGTCAATATTTTTACAGGAGAGATTTAAATAAACTTATCTTCAGAACATTTAATGTATTTTTAAACAAGTAAATTTTTTTTTACCAAATTTACTTTTTTGTCAACATCATACATACAGGTATATTGAAAATAAAATTTTTCAAATCAAGTTTAGGCCAAATATAATTTGAAATTGCTAAATGATATCAATACCCTCAATCATGTGCATGTACAGGTATTTAAATCATGTGACCTGAAAGTAGGTCAAAATCTAGAACCAAGACCAGGACGTTGTTTGTTAGTCTCTATTCTGTGGTCAGGACGGCTATCTTGTAATAACAGGTGAGACTCAATAATTATTTTACGATCTGAATTGGTGTAAAATTAAAAAATAATTAAAAATTTAAAAGTTTTCAGAATATATCTTATAAAAAATGACATATAATTTATAAATGTCTTGATGTGCTGATCCAGTAAGCAATAAAGAGCTGCGTGTTATCACTGTATATAATCATGTATCCCCTCTTATCAACACTTACTGATTCATGTCAATTTTGAGCTTATTTAAAAATTTCTGTCTTTTCTCTCCTTTTATTGAGAGTAATATAAATTAATACACTATACATGCTATATTGCAGCATCCCCTTCATCATGTGACGGACCCCTATAATGGACCCCCGTTACAGTGCCCAGGACATCCTCCTCTGTGACCTGTGTCAAACAGCTGCATTACAGAGTCATTGTGAACTTTGTCGTGTTAATCTCTGTATAGTATGTGTTGGAAAACATCTCTCTGATTCATCTAAAAGACATAATGTTGTACCATACAAACACAGAACTTCTATTCCTAACATTAACTACCCAAAATGTACAAACCACACCCAGAAACACTGTGAACTTTATTGTGAGAAATGTGACATTCCTGTCTGTTCTACCTGCATCTCCTCTGGGAAACATAAAGGACATGATTTATCTGATGCTCTGCAGAAACTGAGTTCTAAAAGAGAGTATTTTGAAAAAGACTTAAAAGAACTAGAGAAAACAATCTTTCCTATATATGAAGAAATTGCATTAGATTTAAACTCTGAAAAAGAAAACTTGGAGAAACATTATGAGAAACTGACAACAGCTGTTACCAAACAAGGAGAAGACTGGCACAGAGAAATTAACATCATTGTCAACAAACAGAAATCTGAAATAAATGAGATGAAATCTAAACACCTGGCTGCTCTAAATAAACAGGAAAATGAAATCAAACAGATTACTTCTGATGTAAAAAAAAGAATACATGATCTGAGGAAAATACTGGACTCCAATGATGTCTCCCTAACCTCTGCATACAAATCCAGGAATGCTGAGTTCAGAAGTTTGCCTCCTAAAGTCAATGTTTTGTTACCAAGTTTCTCTCCTCATCAGATCAACACAGAACAGCTCCATCAAATGTTTGGTTCTCTGTCAGCATTATCCATTACAACAGAAAAACATGGCTACACAATGATGACACCAGAAGCTGTATCCTGTCCTCCAGTCAAACCATTGCTTGATGAACCAGAGCTCATCACCACCATAGACACTGGGTATAGACCATGCAGTGTTGCCTGTCTGAGTGATGAAGAAATCTGGACATGTGGAGATGACGAAATCATGAAACTCTACAACCTCCAGGGCAAACTACTGAAGTCAATCCAAACCAAGTCAGGGAACATCCCAGAGGATATAGCAGTGACAAGGAGTGGAGATCTAGTTTATACTGACCCTGATACAGGAAATGTAAACGTAGTGAAGAATTCAAAGATAAAAGAAGTGATCAGACTACAGGGGTGGATACCTCTCTATGTCTGTAGTACCTCCTCTGGTGACCTCCTGGTTATCATGGACAGTGATGATAATAAACAATCAAAAGTTGTCCGTTACTCTGGCTCCACAGAGAAACAAACCATTCAGTTTGATAGTGAAGGTAAACCTCTTTATTCCTCATCTGGTGGCTACACTAAATACATCAGTGAGAACAGGAACCTGGATATCTGTGTGGCTGACAATGAAGCCCAAGCAGTAGTGGTGGTTAATCAGGCAGGAAAACTCCGATTTAGATACACTGGTCATTCCTCTACTGACAAAGAACCATTTGATCCAGTCGGCATCACAACAGACAGCCAGAGTCAGATCCTGACAGCAGACAGTAACAACAACTGTATCCACATCCTAGATCTGGATGGACAGTTCCTCCGTTACATTGATAACTGTGATCTAAAGTTTCCATATGGTTTATGTGTGGACACCAGAGGCAACCTCTTTGTGGCTGAGTATAGCAGCAGTAAAGTGAAGAAAATCAAATACATGTAAAAGATCCACCATAACCATGCAGTAAATTAATAAATACCATGTTTGTTTTAATCATGACCAATTGATGTAATTATATGGAAGAAACTATGTGTAAAAATAGTATACAATCATTTTCATTGGAATTACATTATTATGGAATAAACTGTGTTGTTTCTTTATGATCATTTTAACAAAAATGTTAGGTGTTGTATATAATTGCTTCTAGGCACAGAATTAATATAAAATTAAACAAGCAAATTCAAAGAATTGTGGTCCCCCACTTTCGGTGCCTTTTTGGGTGAGATGTCATTTTTTATGACATTTTGTGTCTAATATGAACACCCTAGCATGAGTCATCTATTTAGAAATTATAACTGAACTCCAAGGTCAAGGTGTTAATGGTCTTGGTATCCAATGAATAGTTTTCTCAAAAGAATTACATGTGTGCAGTATGAAAGCGCTAGCCCTTACCATTCAAATGTTTTGGCAAGATTAAAGTTTTCTCTTAAGTACAAAAAATCTCCAAGGTCAAGGTCAAAAGGTCAAGGTTGTTGGCATCAAATGAAAGGGGTTGCCATAAAGAATACATATGTAAAATATGAAAGTCCTGGTGTCTACTGTTCAAAAGTTGTGGCCAAGGTCAAACTTTTTGCAACGTAGGTCAAACTCCAAGGTCAAGGTCCAAGTTCATGGTATGAAACAATGAAAGGTCTTTTCACAAGAATTATATATATGAAGTATGAAAGCCATAGCCCTTACCATTCAAAACTTATAGTCAAGGTTAAATTTTTTCATAAGTACTGAAATCTCCAAGGTCAAGGTCAAAGTTGTTGGTACCCAATAAAAGGTCTTGCTACAAAGAATACATATCTGATATGTGAAATATGAAAGTCCTAGTACCTACCATTCAAAAGTTATGGCCAAAGTAAAAGTTTGGAATTTTTGTGTAAAAGTGGGTCAAACTCCAAGTTCAAGGTCAAAAGGTCAAATTTGGTGGTACCCAAAGAAAGGTCTTGTCACAAGGAATACACATATGAAATATGAAAGTCATAGCTCCACTAAATCAAAAGTTATGGGCAAGGTTAAAGTTTTTGTGACGGACGGACAGACTGACAGACAGACAGACAGACAGACGAATAGACGGACAGACGAATGAGATTTAATGTCCCCTCGCTTTCGCGAAAGCGGGGGACAATAAACTGTAAAATACTGATGGAGATGATAATTATAGATAGTTTTCGATTGACCTAGAGTTACTTCCCATTGGCCGCCATACTGGAGGTCCAAACGCTCATATTCCTTCATTGTTCAACCAATTAAAAATTTTTATATTTGCTAATCTGAATTAGAAATCATTATTTTTCTGAAGTATATAAATTTTTGAAAGCCTCCTTTATTTAAGAAAAATTATTTGAGAAAGATTTTCCACCAAATATTTCTGCTTTAGTTTCTTAAACTTGGTAAGACAAAGAGGGAAAATCACAGAGTCGACTTCCAATATGGCGGCCAATGGGAGGTAACTTTCGCTAAATTCAGGCCTATCGAAAACTATCTATACAATATCATTTGAACATTACATAAGATGGCGTGTATAAACTTACACTAATGTCAATTTCAAAGCTCTAAAAAAGATAATATGTCATGTATGAGTTGGTTGCTTGGAAGTTAAAAGTAAAGAGGATGTTCAAGTTTGTGGAGACAGAAATTTTTTCTCATTGGTTTATGCATTTTGAACCGTATTATCGATTGATATAATTTATAACTCCTATGTTACTTGTATGATATTTGTTAATCAATGTAGTAGAAATAAAATATGAATGATTATTATGGTTCTATCCATGGGATAAAGAAATTTGAAGTAAAAAAACTTAAGCTCTATATACATTTAATTGAGAAGAATTATTGAGCATCAAACTCAATTTTTTTTTGATTGACATTGGCAAAGTTGTTCTGGAGAGGCCTTATTCTTTTTTAAAGATTATGCACTTTTACTACCAAAAAAAATAAATCAGCCAGTCATCATATGAGTGATGGATATTAAAATACACTAACCCTGTGTATCCACCCCCTTTCTTCCAGCTCGACCAATCATCTGCTTGTAAGTCAGGAAGTCTATGGTTTTCCCATGGAAGATTGGGGTCCTGATGATGACACGGCGGGCAGGAAGATTGACCCCGGAGGACAGGGTGGAGGTAGCTACCAGGACCTTAACTGACCCCTGTCTGAAGGCCCCCTCTAAAATGTCTCTCTCATCAAAGGTCAAACCTGCAAGATCAAAGGTCAACAGTGCAAGATCAAAGGTCAAACATGCAAGATCAACTCACAAGTACCTGTAAATGATGGATCTGTAATATGAATATTACACTACTCAAATGAGAAAAATGTGCTATGAATATAACTGAAAAATGTTGAATTATTACTGATGTTGTGCTATCCTAGTTGATTAATACTGATATTTACTGATATCATTATGATTGTTGCTGATAATTTTAGCAATTAGCCTGTTATTGATAAATACTGATACACTGTAATTACTGTAGTCTTTACTGTTGAGTTTGATAGATACAACAACCAAAATTGGCAAAATGTTTGTCATTCTTTTGTTTCTTGATGGATACAATCTGAAAAAAAAAGATGTATCAGCTGACAATCACAATACCTGCGTGATGATAAGCCACCCCATATGGCACGGTCTTCCCAAGGGTAGAATCTAATCCCACAGGAGTCCTCCTTAGTTGTTCCACAACCTCCATCAGGGAGAGTCTGTTCAAGGGTAAAGGGGCGGAACAGTCTGTCTCAGGACCTGACAATGTATAGAATTCATCATAGAGTAAAGGGGGGGGACAGTCTGTCTCAGGACCTGACAATGTATAGAATTCATCATAGATTAAAGGGGGGAACAGTCTGTCTCAGGACCTGACAATGTATAGAAAAATATATCATAGAGTAAAGCTGAATTCATCAGAAAGTAAAAATGAATTCATCAGAGTTAAGCAGAATTTACAAAGTAAACCAGAATTTATCAAACAATGAGCCTTGATAACTTATAGATTGTACCTCTGACCCAACATAGAGACACATACCTCCCCACACGAATAACATAAAGCAGAAAACATGCTTTTTCTTACGTCCTCACCTTTCTTCAGAATGCCGTAAAACTCCCTGGCAATCGTCTCTGCCAACTTCTCACACCAGTTCTTTGTCGGACAGAAAATAAGCACTGAGTGTCCCCCACCCAATGTTTCTAAGCACAGCGGAATCACATGATCTGTATCCCCTTTACACACCACTCTCAGATCCACCTCTCTAATTTTCTGTAGACTGGAATCAAAGATGTCTGTCCCCACTTTGACACACTCCGTGAGAGGTACAGGGCGGTAGTCTGTGCGGTAGAGCGTGGCGTTCAGCCAGTGTGACAGAAGGTCAAGGTTAGGTAGGGTGGCACTCATACCTACAATTTGGACTCCCTCTGTAGAACTTAAAAGAGAAATAGAAATGTTATAAGAAATTCTTTCGAAACATACTATAATTGTACAATAATTGGCATATTCAAAATTTAGCTAAATCACGCACTGGGTATGGAGTAGTTGGCATTATCATGAATTAGCGCTACACATTTTTGTATTATGTATTGTATATACAAATGATTTTTTAGCGGTATTCATAAATTACCCCATCTTTGATTGCACTTAAATATAAAGCCTGCTTTTTAAAGTTTTAATTGAAACTTAAAAAATGGTGTCATTTAACAAGTTTATATAAACGATAAAATGTCTTTCTTTGTTTGTTATTACTGGAATGAACGGAAGCAGCTGTTGCAGAAAAAATACATAACCTGCGTAAGCGGGTTATGTAAATTTTTTTGCAATAGCTGCGATCGTTCATTCCAGTAATAACAAACAAAGAAAGACATTTTATTGTTTATATTTACAACTGTTTAAATTATCATTTTAAGTAGGGCCAAAAATATTAATTATTGTAAATGATGCGAACGTCTTTGTACGTTTCATTGATGGAACGCGGCCACTGATCAAGAAATCTGTATAGGTGATATGCCTAATTTAGTTCATGCAGGGATGAACGCAATGGGTTTTCTTAAGAAATAAAAAAAATATTCAGTGGATGTAAATATAATGGTGTACTTTATCTTTGCCATGTACATGTAGAAAACAATTGGCAAAGTCCTGGTTCATTACCCATTATCCTCAGTGTCTGCTGTTTTTGTTGGCTTTTTCTGACTGAGGAATCGGATCTTGGTAAGCATCAGTTCTAGCAGGTAGCCCCTGTGTTGGTCTCCTACAAGGTGTAACTCGTCCACCACAATAATACCTGGAGGGCAGGTGAGAAAAGGTTATTTAAATGAAATAATCTTGATTCTAGATGTGGAGCCTACTCAAAAAGGCAAGGAAGTGAACTAATTATCTATCAGATATGATATCTTTCAAGATGTCAACTATCATCTGCCAATGACAAAAGTCTAAAAATTTGATCATTTTTGTATATATTTCTATGGAGCTCTTCTTCTAAAGGAGAACAATATTAGTCTGAAAGTGGCCAAAACCACCCAGCTCTCTTAACATGAGTTGGACTTTCCAAATCTTCAACACCCATATATATCTTGCTGATGTTGTATTACAGACCTAGCTTGTTGATGCTGTATTACAGACCTAGCTTGTTGATGTTGTATTACAGACCTAGCTTGTTGATGTTGTATTACACACCTAGCTTGTTGATGTTGTATTACACACCTAGCTTGTTGATGTTGTATTACACACCTACCTTGTTGATGTTGTATTACACACCTAGCTTGTTGATGTTGTATTACACACCTAGCTTGTTGATGTTGTATTACAGACCTAGCTTGTTGATGCTGTATTACACACCTAGCTTGTTGATGTTGTATTACACACCTAGCTTGTTGATGTTGTATTACACACCTAGCTTGTTGATGTTGTATTACACACCTAGCTTGTTGATGTTGTATTACACACCTAGCTTGTTGATGTTGTATTACACACCTAGCTTGTTGATGTTGTATTACACACCTAGCTTGTTAATGTTGTATTACAGACCTAGCTTGTTGATGTTGTATTACAGACCTAGCTTGTTGATGTTGTATTACAGACCTAGCTTGTTGATGTTGTATTACACACCTAGCTTGTTGATGTTGTATTACAGACCTAGCTTGTTGATGCTGTATTACAGACCTAGCTTGTTGAGGCTGTATTACAGACCTAACTTGTTGATGTTGTATTACACACATAGCTTGTTGATGTTGTATTACAGACCTAGCTTGTTGATGTTGTATTACAGACCTAGCTTGTTGATGTTGTATTACACACCTAGCTTGTTGATGCTGTATTACAGACCTAGCTTGTTGTTGTTGTATTACAGACCTAGCTTGTTGATGTTGTATTACAGACCTAGCTTGTTGATGTTGTATTACACACCTAGCTTGTTGATGTTGTATTACACACCTAGCTTGTTGATGTTGTATTACAGACCTAGCTTGTTGATGTTGTATTACACACCTAGCTTGTTGATGTTGTATTACACATCTACCTTGTTGATGTTGTATTACACACCTAGCTTGTTGATGTTGTATTACACACCTAGCTTGTTGATGCTGTATTACAGACCTAGCTTGTTGATGTTGTATTACAGACCTAGCTTGTTGATGTTGTAATACACACCTAGCTTGTTGATGCTGTATTACAGACCTAGCTTGTTGATGTTGTATTACAGACCTAGCTTGTTGATGTTGTATTACACACCTAGCTTGTTGATGTTGTTTTACAGACCTAGCTTGTTAATGTTGTATTACACACCTAGCTTGTTGATGTTGTATTACAGACCTAACTGGTTAATGTTGTATTACACACCTAGCTTGTTGATGTTGTATTACACACCTAGCTTGTTGATGCTGTATTACACACCTAGCTTGTTGATGTTGTATTACACACCTAGCTTGTTGATGCTGTATTACAGACCTAGCTTGTTGATGTTGTATTACAGACCTAGCTTGTTGATGTTGTATTACAGACCTAGCTTGTTGATGTTGTATTACAGACCTAGCTTGTTGATGTTGTATTACACACCTAGCTTGTTGATGTTGTATTACAGACCTAGCTTGTTGATGTTGTATTACAGACCTAGCTTGTTGATGTTGTATTACACACCTAGCTTGTTGATGTTGTATTACAGACCTACCTTGTTGATGTTGTAATACACACCTAGCTTGTTGATGCTGTATTACAGACCTAGCTTGTTGATGTTGTATTACACACCTAGCTTGTTGATGTTGTATTACACACCTTGCTTGTTGATGTTGTTTTACAGACCTAGCTTGTTAATGTTGTATTACACACCTAGCTTGTTGATGTTGTATTACAGACCTAGCTTGTTAATGTTGTATTACACACCTAGCTTGTTGATGTTGTATTACACACCTAGCTTGTTGATGTTGTATTACACACCTAGCTTGTTGATGTTGTATTACACACCTAGCTTGTTTATGTTGTATTACAGACCTAGCTTGTTAATGTTGTATTACACACCTAGCTTGTTGATGTTGTATTACAGACCTAACTTGTTGATGTTGTATTACACACCTAGCTTGTTGATGTTGTATTACACACCTAGCTTGTTGATGTTGTATTACACACCTAGCTTGTTGATGCTGTATTATAGACCTAGCTTGTTGATGTTGTATTACACACCTAGCTTGTTGATGTTGTATTACACACCTAGCTTGTTGATGTTGTATTACACACCTAGCTTGTTGATGTTGTATTACACACCTAGCTTGTTGATGTTGTATTACACACCTAGCTTGTTGATGTTGTATTACACACCTAGCTTGTTGATGTTGTATTACACACCTAGCTTGTTGATGTTGTATTACACACCTAGCTTGTTGATGTTGTATTACACACCTAGCTTGTTGATGTTGTATTACACACCTAGCTTGTTGATGTTGTATTACACACCTAGCTTGTTTATGTTGTATTACAGACCTAGCTTGTTGATGTTGTATTACAGACCTAGCTTGTTGATGTTGTATTACAGACCTAGCTTGTTGAGGCTGTTTTCCTCCATCAGTCTGTTTATCAGTCCGTTTCCTTTCTCTATGGTACACACTGCTATGTCCACCTGACTGAGCCCCCCAGGAGGGGAGTAACTCCCCATAAACCCACTCACTACCACCCCAACATCCTGGAACAACTGCTGTAAACAAACAATAAAATGATTCAGAGTAACTCCCCATAACCCCGCTCACTACCACCCCTACATCCTGGAACAGTTGCTGTAAACAAACAAGAGGCCCATGGGCCTTATAGGTCACCTGAGCATTATGCAACAACTTTCCAGTGATTGAATTTTATTCATGTTTTAATCCAGATGCTATGGCATTCACAATTTTGAAATAGGCACCATTGATCATCATAACAATACACTTAGCAGTTGCTTAGTTTGTTTACTTAATACCCATAGGCAGGTTAGGGGAACAAAAACTGCATTTCAAGTAATCAGTAATATTCAGCATGATCAGTAATGCCCCAATCACACATGAACCCCTGACCCTTAGGCCTAGATGCACACATTGCACAATTTTTGAAAAGGCACCCTTGCTTTTCAAAAATATTTGATAAATACCAAGGAGCAGATTTCAAACAATTCATCCTGTTTCAGTATATAAGTACAGCCCCCCACTCCTTTATGGTACCCTTGACCCTGGGGCCTTGAAATTCACAATTCTGGAAGATTTGGACCCTTACTCATCATAACTACATAGGTAGTTCATCTGCTTAATACCAAGGAGCAGAGAAGAAAACTTTCAAAGATTTAGTGTATTTTCATTGTATAATCAATAAAGCCCCACCTTATCACTAGAATCCCTGACCCTGGGGCCATAAAATTCAAAATTTTGGAAGAGGCACTCTTGCTCATCATAACTATGCACTTATTTAGTTTATTTAATACCCAGACGCAGAGAAGAAGATTTTCAAAGAATTCATGTATTTTCACTATATAATCTAAAGAGCCCCCCCCCTACTCCAGAACCCCTGACCCTGGGGCCATCGAATTCACAATTTTGGTAGAAGCACTTTTGCTCATCATAACAAAGCACTTAGTTAGTTAATTCAATACCCAGGGGCAGAGAAGAAGATTTTCAAAGAATTCAAGTATTTTCACTATATAATCTATAGAGCCCCCCCCCCCCCTTACACCAGAACCCCTGATCCTGGGGCAATAAAATTCACAATTTTGGTAGAGGCACTCTTGCTCATCATAACTATGCACTTATTTAGTTTATTTAATACCAAGGAGCAGAGAAGAAGATTTTCAAAGAAATAATGCATTTTCACTATATAATCTATATAGCCCCCCCCCCCCCCTTACACCAGAACCCCTGACCCTGGGGCCATAGAATTCACAATTTTGGTAGAGACACTCTTGCTCATCATAACTATGCACTTATTTAGTTTATTTATTACCCAGGAGCAGAGAAGAAGATTTTCAAAGAATTCAAGTATTTTCACTATAACACAATCCAAAACAAAAAGGGAAAATCAAAATTCCCTTTTTTTCACCCAAGGTTTACAATCTGAAGTCATTTTGGTCTTAAAATCCTTATTTGTGTCTCGACAAGTTCCCTTTTTGCAGATTTTTTTAAGTATTTGAGGAACGTTCCTCTTTCTACACTTCAGATGCATTTGTTATGACCAGACTTTTGAGGAACGTTCCTCTCTCTGATCTTCAGATGCATTTGTTATGACCAGAGATTTGAGGAACGTTCCTCTCTCTGAACTTCTGGTACATTTGTTATGACCAGACTTTTGAGGAACGTTCCTCTCTCGAACTTCAGATGCATTTGTTTTGACAAGACATTTGAGGAACGTTCCTCTCCCTGAACTTCTGGTGCATTTGGTATGACCAGAGATTTGAGGAACGTTCCTCTCTCTTAGCTTCAGATGCATTTGTTATGACCAGAGATTTGAGGAACGCTCCTCTCTCTGAACTTCTGATGCATTGTTATGACCAGACATTTGAGGAACATTCCCCTCTCTAAACTAAGATGCATTTATTATCACCAGACATTTGAGTAACGTTCCTCTCTTACAGATGTGCACATACAGTGTGTATTTTTAAATACCTTATGAATGAACACATCAGGCATTTGAGGAACATTCCTCTCTCAAATTTACTTATTACCGTAGGCATCTCATGTATTTTCAAATATTAGGCATTAAAGGAACGGTCCTCTTCCAATTTCAAATATTGATACTATATACACCATGTACACTGGAGGAACATTCCTCTTCAAACTATTGACACTGGATATACTAGTCTAAACACAACATATTTGAGGAACGTTCCTCATCCAATTTCAAATATTGATACTATATACACTGGAGGAACGTTCCTCTTTCAACTTGACACTGTATTTACAAGTTTTAACACACAATATCACAAACGTTCATCAGTCAATTTCAATTGATAATACATACTACATGTATATAAACAGTACATTTGAGGAACGTTCCTCTACCAATTCCTATCAAAAACACTACAACCATGAATCTTAATACACTGAACGTTCATCTCCCCATTTCAAAATTTGACACTGGACTGGAGGAACATTCCTCTTCCAACTGTTGACAATGGATTCATGTCGAATACTCCTCTTCTGATTTCAAATGCTATTATATAACTTTATATATGAATCAGAGTATAATTGGATTTGAAGAAAGCTGTACACCCAGGTACTCCCTAACGTAAAAGTAGATAATCCTGTTGATTTCATAAAGTCAAATTTCAAGGTTGAGACTATTCTGACACAAAAAAATAATGTCTGCTTAAAATTTTGGGAACCCTTTGCTTTACAGACATCAAACTTAGTATACTGGTACTCCCAAAGGAATAAAGACCCCTACTGATTTTGGGTTACAAGGTGAAAGCACAAAGCTCAAACTGATCTAGAAATAGAAAAGTATTGTTTACTCAATATTTCAGTAACTTGAGATTCTAATGTTTGAAAAATAATTTAATGCACTAGATCTGTAGTCCTCCTAAGAAATATGTGACCACTTTTGATTTGGGGGTCATAACTCGATCACAAGATCAAGTACGTGTCATTCTTGACAATTAATATTTTAGGAAATCATTTTTCAGTCAATTTTGTGAAAAGCCTCTTATTATTACAGACATTAAACTCGTTGGTACCACTCCTTTAGGAGTATACATGATTACATTTTATTTTGAGGTCATTAGGTCACTTAGGAATGTATATCTGCTGAATAAAGAGTAAATATTTATTTTTATTTTAAATTAGAAAAAGGGCAACTGTTTGAATCGTGCAAGAGACATAAATCTACAACAAGGAATTGATCAAAAAAGTTATACCATTCCCCTGGTCCCCTGCATTTACCATTATGATATAAAACTGTTGTATAAAGCAATGCTTTCTTACACTAAAATGAACAATTTTCTTTAACAATTGAAATTTTATGATTATTTATTAAATGAAAAAATCTTTCAGGAAAAGTATTCTTACCCTTAGCTTTTTTAGTATAGTTCATCCAAGATTAATTTATGAAAAGTCAGTGCATTGACCAGTAAATTCTCTATAAGTTGAACATACATTGACATTTGAAAATCATGCACGTGTTTCTACTTACTTCATCACGCAGTTTTATGACCAAAACTAATTTTATAACTTTATCACAGTATATCACAGTATATCACAGTATAACACAGTATAACACGCAGATATATCAATGTCTAATTTCTCCAATTTCGAATTCCCCTTCAAACAACAGTTGCATTTAAATGATAGCTGCACAGTTCACATGTGCAACTGCGATCCTTCCATACATATTTGAATGGAAACATGTGGTGCCACTAACTGAAGAAATGTCAATCAAAACACTGCACACTGATAATCTTGGGTGTGTTATCAGTCTTGGACACATCTATCTCTCAACCCAATGCAGAAGATGCTCATCACATCGAAAGATTGTTGAATAAAACAGGATGTTGCAGTTCTTCACAGTTAAGGATTTATCAAGGTATATATGCAAATAATATCAATTTATGAAAATTCTTTGTATGCTTTGTTTGCATAAAAATTAAAATAAAATATTTTATCAATAACTTAGTCAGAGTTGATCAATCCTGCTGAAATATAAGCTGTCAGACACTTCCAAATACCAGTAAATTAAAATGAGAAATTTACTTTAATTTTAGACAAAATGATATGCCCTGGATTTCAATGTAAAAGAAAACGAATACCCTCATGACACCACTTGCAGCAACATTTC
This sequence comes from Saccostrea cuccullata, assembly GCF_032062105.1. Taxonomy (NCBI): domain Eukaryota; kingdom Metazoa; phylum Mollusca; class Bivalvia; order Ostreida; family Ostreidae; genus Saccostrea; species Saccostrea cuccullata. Next base: position 20,537 of record NW_026929692.1, on the reverse strand, counting down.
AGAGAAATGATTAAAGTGTCCTAAACAAATCAAGTAAGTACCGTAATCATAATTTTCATTATTAGTTGGGAAATATAATATATGTTTTCAAATGCTGTACATGGCAGGAAATAGATTAATTATATTGAATATAGTAAAACATGTTTAAAAAGCAGTGCCAGGGATCGACGGATGATTTTGCATTATTATGAGCGAAATTCGTTATGAAGATAAAAATACATAATTAAGTCACAGGGAATAAAAGCACTTCGCTGTAACTCAATTCAACATATTATTATTCATCATTTACTTATCTCAATTTATTTATTTATTTTTGGGGGGGTGGGAGTGGGGATGGGTGGGGTCCATGCCCATACTAATTTTTTTGGCTTCCTAACACAGGAAACTTTGATTGAGAATTTGCTCCTTAAAAAATTACCCCCCCCCCCTTGCCACTGAACGTATCCTATATACTTTCTAAAAATATGCAAAATATACATATTTATGTAGTGTTTTCAATTTGTATTACCGGGTATATTTTTAATTTGTAAACTGGCATGATTTAACATGTCCATGTATTAACTATACATTATTGATAAGAGACGTACACTCTATTTTGAATTAAAATTTGGACAGACCTGGTATATTTTATATGCCAAGTCAGTGTCTTATTTGCTTTTTTTTAATAAGACATTAATTGATTTGATAAAGAGAACAATAGCTGTGTTTCACCTAGTTCAATCCAAAAATCATCCGTGCTTGACTAGATGCTCAGCACTGTTAATTCTGATGGTTTTAGAGCAGAGCAGAACACATTCAACGAGGCTCAAAGGAATAATCTAGTGTGTCAAAGAATTAATGTGTTTAGATGAAACAGAGCCGTATAGTTTGTTTATGTATGGCCAATGCTGAAATCTTAAACTCTGAGACAATTATCGCTTCGTCGGCTTCACTAAGTGGTCACTGGTCAAATGTTTATTCTTTCCCAAGATATTGTTAGCTCTTTTACTTGTGTGTATGAACAGGAGTACTTAATATATTAAAATCATTTGTTTTTCTTTGCTAGCAATATAGTGACCTTGTCTAATATCATACCCTGCTAAGAAACATGTTAAAATTTTACTATAAATTGGTTATCTTGAAATATTATGGAAAAAAAGACACAAATTCAATAAATTATTATACTCAATATTGTATCCTTTTAAAATATATGCTGCGGTTAGAATAATAAGGATAACATTTTAAAAAAAAATAATTATAAAAGATTTAAACACTTTTTTGAAACAATTTACCGGGAAAATTTTTTCTATTTTTATAAAAATTCTAGGCATATTTTGTTGTGTTGTCAACTGCAAGGATTATGATCAAAGCTTAAGTACACGTGTACAATTTAAAGAAACATATATAACAAAACCTTTATCTTAAAGGTTTTTTTTGTCATTCTATATATTAATCTTTTCTAAAAAAAAAATAAATAAATAATTTAATACAAACTCACATTTTATGTATTGCATTAATTGTTTTAACAGATTTTTAATATTAATCAAAGTGGAATGCAGTCCAAAATAGAGTGAATATGAAGTTTCTTTTAGTTGTCAATCATCACTATCCCACTGAAAAATATATTTTATTCTAAAAAAAATCCAAAGGTGGCATCTTGTTTATATTCCTACATACACCTATTGTTAAGGATTAGTTTAATACTTTAACAATAACTTAAGTATATGTATTATTTAATTATAAATAAGTATTTATAATTCAGATCTTAAAAAATTGTATATTAGTAAAACATTTTATATGTATGGTCGATCGGCAGATCATGTCTTATGTACTCAGTGTCCGGTCCCTGATAAAAGAAAAATAGTATTACTAAAAATACGAGTAACGGTTTCACTAGTTGATACTTCCATCATTTTATGCATATAGCCGTAATTTTGTTATTATTTATTTATTAGGTTAAAGCGGAGAAAAAATGCACTATTCAGTTTCATAAGAAAGGTTCATTTTTATAACACATGCCTGATATGTACACCAATGAAATTCTTATTCTTAGAAACTCAGTGTTCCAGTGTTGGTGAATGTAATTTCAAAGAGTTGAAGAAAATCTTCTTAAATTATTTCTACATAATGAAAGCAGATAAGACCGGGGTTATATAAATTGACCTCAAGTTTTACAGATAACATAGACTTTTGACCTTGCTGCAGCTGGCTAAATTATTAAATCCCAAATGACCCACACTGCAATCCAAGATATAGGAAATCTGTGAAATTCAGAGTGCATGTTTCTGAAATTAACAATTAAATCAAAGATAGTTTCATTATCAAAGTATCTAACTTTGAAAAAGGGGAAGGAAGATGAGCAATTGCCAATCAATAAAAATAAAAAATTGTAGAACTGTATTACTCAGTACATTTCTTTTAATACATGTGCTAATAATTTAATAAAATATTCTAAATCAATAAAACATTTTTAAGGGCTTTTTTTGGAAATATGGATTCTTATTCCTGCTTCCTTAAGATCTGACAATTAAGTGCAGGAGATGTTGTTTTCACATTATTATTATTATTATTTTTTTAACAAAATAATTGTGTGGAATGTTTCTTTGCATTTAATATGTACAAACCAGATTTTAGCCTGAGATTTGTTATTCCCGAACTAGAATAATTAGTAAAGTTTTACAGTGTAATTATAAATTTCATTACATTTTTTGTTTTTTAAATATATTGAAACTATCCAAATTTTAAGGAGTAAAATTTAAAACTCTAACAAGATCTTAATTCTCTCACTGTTTGAGCTCTGTTCTACAATGTAAATTAATTGCTTCAATCTTCTGACTGCAGAGACATGTTTATCTATAACACGATCAAGTCATCATAGCATCAGCACTGATCTTTACTGTCCATGAAGTCACAGGGGACAGATAGTTGCCAGAGCTGATCGCCTATAGCTAGTGTTCCATGAGCATATATGATTGGCAGTGATTAATAACAATTACAGTGTGAGCTGGGGCCAGGAAGACATCAAGTCCTCAAAGTCTTTATCTTTAAAGTAGAGAATGATGCAGGACTTAGGGTTACTAGACAAATCCCTATTATAGAATCAATTCTTCAGTTTTAAGAAATACACAATAGTACTACAATATAATACAAACTGAGATTCAGAATGAAAATAGGTTCGTCTAAATTAAAGAATACATTAATAAAACCCATGAAATATTATATGACACCTGCATGCACTATGGAAAAAGAGAAATAAATTTAAAAAAATTGATGACTTATATTATCATACATGTATATAAAATGTTCATTTGAGGAGTATGGGGCTTAAGACCTATATATTATTATAATTTACATTTCCAATTGTCACTTAGTTTTTAAATTAGTGTTACATGCAAGATATAAAGGAGAATGATTTTTCTCAGACATAATTTGCAAATCAGAGTTATTACTGTAAACGTGTAACATTTGGCGGTGTATTCTTTTTAGCTTTTTGGCGGAAAGAAACATCTGCTAATTTAAGTACAACACTAAATGACTTAAACATAAAACATTAAAATGCGCTAAATCATACCTACGCTAACTTATTAAAATATCAACTTCCGCCAAATATAGTACACTCTAAATATAAAACATTTACAGTGTTTCATTTAAATAGTATGAGAAAGATAGAAAGTGTCAATTTTGCAATATTCTTAATACAGTATGGAAATGCTTTCATAATTCATGGGCAATTTAAAGTTCAAAATTTTAATTTAAGTTTTGCAATTTTTTTATATCGATTTTTCCAGTCTATTTAATTTTTAGATGAGACATCAAAACTTGTTATTATGTACACATTGTTTCGATTATTCTAACTTTGCCTGAATCACATCTTTGATAATACGACATGCTGTACTGAATGTGAGATTTTTCCTACAGAAGATGACACCCAAGAAACTTGTTGAGGCTGTTTTACTGTGACTGATGAAAAAATGCTATGAACCTTGGGAGACCAAGGAATTGGAATCGTCTCTATTATGAGGGAAAGATGTAGCCAAGAAATAAACATGTTTGACCTTCATCACAACTTTGGTTTAATTTCGTGGTAGAAAGGAAAAATACTGTGGGTATTAACCTGTTAACCAAGACATTGTAATATGTGATCACACTGCCATTCAGTGAAAAAGCCCTTTGAGTTGATACATGAACACTGCACATTGCACATGCTTGTTCCGAAGTGAAAAATTTGTTTGTTCCTGTACCTAGTTTATATTATGCTTTAAGAAAGCCTTAATTCAAAAAGTACTGTATAAAATGACAACATGATTTTTCATATATATTTTGTAGAGTGTGTACAGATAAAAAATGTTTCTATGAATATGTGCTGCATTTCATATAAAAGAGAGAAATGTTTCCCAAATTCTTCATGTACGATAAAAACTAATATAATATCACAAAACACATGATAATGTTAGAGAGGAACGTTCCTTTAAAGTTATTTTTAAGTGGGCTTTGCAATGTATCAACAGATATTCATTACAAGACAGAGGAACGTTCCTCAAATGCACGGGTTGCAAGCTTCATGAGGTATAAGTAATCAACAGAAATACAACCATTTGTGAGAGGAACGTTCCTCAAATGCCTGATTTAATATGAATAAGGTATCAACATATACAACTCTGAGAGAGGAACGTTTCACATACATGTAAGTATCCTGTGTGAACAATGTTAAATTTTAGTGAGGAACGTTCCTGAAATGCCTAATGTTTGACAATTCATGAGACAACCATTTGTGAGAGGAACGTTCCTCAAATGCCTGATAATTAACAATCCTTGAGATGCCTACAGTAATAATTAAATTCGAGCGAGGAACGTTCCTCAAATGCCTGATGTTTGACCATTCATGAGATGTCTTCAGAAAAAGTGAATTTGAGAGAGGAACGTTCCTCAAATGTCTCATGTGTTAAGATTCTTAAAGTATTTAAAAATACACGCTGTATGTGCACATGTAAGAGAGGAACGTTACTCAAATGTCTGGTGATAATAAATTCATCTTAGTTTAGAGAGAGGAACATTCCTCAAATGTCTGGTCAAAACAAATGCATCTGAAGTTCAGAGAGAGGAACGTTCCTCAAATGTCTGGTCATACTAAATGAATCTGAAGTTCAGAGAGAGAGAGAGAGAGAGAGAGGAACGTTCCTCAAATGTTTGGTGATAACAAATGCACCAGAAGTGTAGAGAGAGGAACGTTCCTCAAATCTCTGGTCATAACAAATGCATCTGAAGTGTATAAAGAGGAACGTTCCTCAAATACTTAAGAAAAATCTTCAAAAAAGGAACTTGTGGAGACACATATAATGATTTTAAGACCAAAATGACTTCAGATTGTAAAACTTGGGTGAAAAAAAGGGAATTTTGATTTTCCCTTTTTGTTTTGGATTGTGTTCTATGTAATCTAAAGAGCCCCCCCCCCCCCCTTACACCAGAACCCCTGACCCTGGGGCCATAAAATTCACAATTTTGGTAGAGGCACTCTTGCTCATCATAACTATGCACTTAGTTAGTTTATTTAATACCCAGGAGCAGAGAAGAAGATTTTCAAAGAATTCATGAAATTTCACTATATAATCTATAGAGCCCCACCCTAACACCAGAACCTCTGACCCTGGGGCCATAAAATTCACAATTTTGGTTGAGACACTCTTGCTCATCATAATTATGCACTTAGTTAGTTTATTTAATACCCAGGAGCAGAGAAGAAGATTTTCAAAGAATTTATGTATTTTCACTATATAATCTATAGAGCCCCGCCCTAACACCAGAACCCCTGACCCTGGGGCCATAAAATTCACAATTTTGGTAGAGGCACTCTTGCTCATCATAATTATGCACTTAGTTAGTTTATTTAATACCCAGGAGCAGAGAAGAAGATTTTCAAAGAATTTATGTATTTTCACTATATAATCTATAGAGCCCCACCCTAACACCAGAACCCCTGACCCTGAGGCCATAAAATTCACAATTTTGGTTGAGACACTCTTGCTCATCATAATTATGCACTTAGTTAGTTTATTTAATACCCAGGAGCAGAGAAGAAGATTTTCAAAGAATTTATGTATTTTCACTATATAATCTATAGAGCCCCACCCTAACACCAGAACCCCTGACCCTGGAGCCATAAAATTCACAATTTTGGTAGAGGCACTCTTGCTCATCATAACTATGCACTTAGTTAGTTTATTTAATACCCAGGAGCAGAGAAGAAGATTTTCAAAGAATTCATGAAATTTCACTATATACTTATTTAGCCCCACCCTAACACCAGAACCCCTGACCCTGGGGCCATGAATTTCACAATTTTGGTAGAGGACTCAATGCTGATTACAATCATGCCAACAGTTTGACTGCTTGATGTCCAGGAGTAAAGAAGAAGATTTTTAAAGATTGCACTAATTTTAGTAGTTTTTGCCCCACCCCCCAGGCCCCAGGGGGGCAGGGCCCATGAAATTCACAATTTTTGTTCCCCTTCACCCATAGATGCTATATGCCAAATTTGGTTGAAATTGGTTCAGTGGTTTCAGAGAAGAAGCTGAAAATGTTCAAATGTTAACGCACGACGCACGACGAACGACGAACGACGACGGACGAAAAGTGATAGCAATAGGTCACCTGAGTTTACTCAGGTGACCTAAAAATGAAAAGATTTAGTGGAGAATTCTAAGGATATTGACCTACATACACATAGAGCAATTACTGTAAATTTGTTTTTAAAGCGAGCGCAGCGAAGCGAGCTCTATAGACTAACGTGTAAGAACAGAGGAAATTTGGAATGAAATCCAAATAACATCAGCCAAATTTTCCTGTGCAACATTCCCAAAATTCCCTCACTCTGAATGTTCCATCCGTTTTAATTTTAAAACATACCAGAGACCAAGAATAAATATTCTTTCCCAAGATACGTTTACTTTTCTTAATTTGCACAAAGCTTAAAAGTAACAAAAAATATTTTCATCTACTCTACAACGTATTTTATTTAATACTGAACAAGACTTGTCATCTTTTTTAACCAGATACTTGGCTGTCTCCGTAAATTCTGACGTCATGTGACGTCACAGTCTACAATGTGTCTAGTGCAGTTTGATGTTCAACGATTCAAAGCTGTGTATAGGACTGCACTCTCCCCAATGGTCACACCGTAAAACATATTATGCAATGAATTTTTTACAGCATAAATTTCGTGAGAAGCACCATCAGCAAAACAAAAGTACACAATTTAATTTTTTGGTTGATTAATTCCGAGTAAAATGTCTTGATCAACCGTCTTCTCAGAAATTAATTTTTTTCACGATTTGACTTCTAATAGCCATTTTGGGGTAATAAGTACTGGCAAAAAATAAGGAATCTACAGTATAACCTACTTGTAAAAAAAAATAATTAGTAGCTGACCTAGTTACCTGTCAATATGAATGTCAGGAACAGTTTACCTGTAAATAGAACATCTTCTCTCTGGCCACCGACACGAAAGGTAAGATAAAGATGGCTTTTTTCTTTGTCTCTAGGACTCGCTTCAGGACCAGGAGCTCAGCCACCATTGTTTTACCAGCACTAGTGGGGGCCGAGTATACCAAGTTACCTCCCCCTAGAATTACACAGAAATAACAAAGATAGATAACTCTGCAAAATAACAGTGTTGGATGAGTATACCAGGTTTCCACCCCCTAGATTTATACAGAAATTTTAGATAACTTTGCATAATGACAGTGAGGGCCGAGTAATAATATCTGATATAACATTTTTGAATAAGTTTTCCTATTATATCACAAATGTAATAAGTTTCGCTATAAACCCTGAAAAATGCTGAGTCACACCGGAAACAGTAATGTCCGGCCGGAAACAGTTATGTCACCCCCGACGGAAACAGTTATATCATCCTTTCGATCACGTTCATGTGTTTTTACGTTACGCATTTTAGCTCGGGTTCGAAATGTTATGACGTCGGTTGCTAAGCAAATGTAAACAACGGAGCATTATTCTTAACGTCAAGAAAGCATTTCTGGATTATTTGTGAAATTTTCAACGATTTCAAATGATTTAATTTTTTTTTTAATTCTAAAAATGTCATATAACATATACCACATGGCTTCTCGGGCGACTATACCAGAATATTTGCCCCTCGGTGACAGGAAAGCCCTGGAGTGTTATGTCACCCTCTGCCTTCGGCATCGGGTGACATAACACTCCAGGGCTTTCCTGTCACCTCGGGGCAAATATTCTGGTATGTCACCCTCGAAGCCATGTGATATATGTATAATTACATATGACAAGGAACACACAGAAGGAATGTTCACTCCTCCATGGCACCTGATCCCCTCCTGAGTGTTTGCTTAGATTCTCCTGATTTGTATTGTTTGAATGAAATTTTCATGCAAGTGACAAAGAACTGAAAATTCATATATTCTTAAAAAGCATTTTAAAAAAAAATGTCGCCACTATAAATCAACATTGATTCCGAGAGCAGAAACAGACTTTTTTTCCAGGCATAACTTTCTATAATACACAAAACAAAGTTAGCGTTTATCAACAGAGATGTAAAACTCTGCATATAAATATTTGTTAGTTCATTAGAACCCAATATGACCATGATGACATGTATCTCTGTTGAATAATATTCATAATTCATTTCAATCTCACTCACCTAATACCCCGGGTAAACATAGACATTCTGCTTGCCAGGAAAACATTGAGGTGATCCCCTTATCTGTGTACTGTTTTAATACAGGGTCAGGAAGTCCCCAGTTACTTAATAACAGCTTGTCTTCTGTCAAAACTCCATATGTATAAAAGAAATGTAGACATTGAATATATATATAACTACATACTTCACGTTTGCAATGTCAACATAATCTGTATTTGTTTCACTCATTTAGCATCAAATATTTAGTTTTTCATGTCTACATGATATTCTATGTTTCTTTCATTTATTAAACATCTGAAACACCAATTGTCATTCTATGTTATTGTATTTAGAACTTGATACTGTATACAGGGAAAATTTTGCCCCCATTTTATTTTCACCCCTTTCGCCCTACTCACAGGTGGGTGAATTTAAAACAGGGCAAATTCAAAGAACACTAGTCTTGTATACTTTTTACAAAACAAATGTAACTTGGCGAAATTAAAACGGGATAAAATTGGTTGCAATTGTGAAAGGGCAAAAAAAAACCTGTATATAGTACCAGTAATAAAAACAAGAGGCCCATGGGCCTTATAGGTCACCTGAGCATTATGTAACAACTTTCCAGTCATTGAATTTGATTCATATTTTAAGCCAGATTCTATGGCATTCACAATTTTGAAAGAGCTAGCAGTCCATTGGTCATCATAACTATACACTTAACAGTTGCTTAGTTTGGTTACTTAATACCCATAGGCAGGGTAGGGGGACAAAAAATGCATTTCAACTAATCAGTAATATTCAGCAATAATCAGTAGTGTCCCTACCACACATGAACCCCTGACCCTTAGGTCTAGATCCACACATTGCACAACTTTTGTACAGGCATTCTTGCTTTTCAAAAATATTTGATTAATACCAAGGAGCAGGTTTCAAACAATTCATTATATTATCATATTTTCAGTATATACATACACCTCCCCGTCTATGAAACCCCTGACCCTGGGGCCTTGAAATTCACAATTCTGGAAGATTATCATAACTATATAGGTTGTTCATTTGCTTAATACCCAGGAGCAAAGAAGAAAATTATCAAAGATTTCATATATTTGCACTATATAATCAATAGAGCCCCGCCCTTACACCAGAATCCCTGACCCTGGGGCCATAAAATTTATAATTTTTAAAGAGGCATTCTTGCTCATCATAACTATATAGGTAGTTCATCTGCTTAATACCCAGGAGCAAAGAAGAAATTTTTCAAAGATTTAATGTATTTTCACTATATAATCAAAAGAGCCCAGCCCTAACACCAGAACTCCTGACCCTGGGGCCATAAAATTTATAATTTTGGTAGAGGCACTCTTGCTCATCATAACTATGCACTTAGTAAGTTTTTAATACCCAGGAGCAGAGAAGAAGATTTTCAAAGAATTCATGTAGTTTCACTATATAATCAATAGAGCCCCACCCTAACACCAGAACCCCTGACCCTGGGGCCATAAAATTCACAATTTGGTAAAGGCACTCTTGCACATCATAACTATGCACTTAGTTAGTTTATTTTATACCCAGGAGCAGAGAAGAAGATTTTCAAAGAATTCATGTAGTTTCACTATACATAATCAATAGAGCCCCACCCTAACACCAGAACCCCTGACCCTGGGGCCATAAAATTCACAATTTTGGTAGAGGCACTCTTGCTCATTATAACTATGCACTTAGTAAGTTTATTTAATACCCAGAAGCAGAGAAGAAGATTTTCAAAGAATTCATGCACTTTCACTATATAATTAATAGAGCCCCGCCCTTACACCAGAGTCACCCGAGTGCAACAGGTCACCCGAGTTTACTCAGGTGACCTAAAAATCAAATATTGATTTCCGTTTTCGGCCTAAGAAATTTTCTTGATTAAAACTAGTGTCAACTCTTGGCTCACATTTATTGTCAAAGATTTTGAATAAATCATTACACTCACCAGCATTCGCATTTTCCATCATCTCTTGATTTTCAGCCACCCTTTCCTGTGTTTCTGAACTAACGTCATCAGTATTTTCCTCTGTCCTTGACCTTTGACCTATCACCTCAAGGTCAATCACATTCTTCTCTTCCTCTACACCCCCTCCACCTTCCTTTACTTTGTCATTGACAATTTCATTTAATACATTCCTTGGTTTCTTTCTGTTGGGCTTTCCCCCTCTACTGAGTCTAACAGAGCTATCTGCAGTGGCGGGGGTCAGGTTTTCCTCCCCTTTCTTTGTATTGGAGGATTTGTTCTGGGACGGGAAGGGGGAGAGGAAGCTGTCATTTAGGGGACTCTGGAGGGTGAACAGGGACTTCATCAGCTGGGACTGTCGTCTTGGTAACGGGGTCACACATCCTGGTGTTGATGTCAGGCCAGCTCTGATCTTATTGGCTGAAATGGGAGGACAACACAGAATTAACCAATAAGTATACAGCTCTGATCTTTTTGTCTGAAATGTGAGGCTGGTCAACACAGAATTATCCAATCAGTAATAAATGATAATTTCTCATGAATGAGTGTAATAAAAAAAACTTCAAACAGGGATTTTCCACTTCCCTTGTGTCGGGCAAAATATAGGCCTCATTCTCAACATCAAGACTCTTTTTTCACAAAAATGGATTCACAAAGTTAATTTGTTCAAAGTTCTAGTAAAAAAGAAACATGGCCAGGTTTTGGACATCTGAATGAAATGAACAAAATTTTAAGAAACTTTGAAGAAACTTTATTACTGTAATTAAAATGTATTATATTTAGCATGTACGGCATTTGGCGGATATTGAATTTTTAATAAGTTAGTATAAAGTTGATTTAGCACATTTCTTCATAATTATTTTTATTTACTTGTATATGTGCAAGACATTTAGCTTTGTAATTGATTTAGCAGTTGCTGCGTTCCGCCAAAGCCGCTAAAAAGAATACACAGCCAAATGTAATATGTTTACGGTATATTAATTGATCTATTCTCTAATTTACAGTTTTGAATAGTTAAAAGTTAGTAAAAGATCCATTCTGTTCATCGTAAGTGTTTTTCTCTTGAAAACATTATGCAATAAAATTTCCCAATAAGCAATAAAATGCTATTAACCCCCTTCCCCGCAGTCACGCATTTTAACGCATATACTGTTTCCCATTTTTAACGCAAAATCACGCATATACCGTTTCCCTACAATCACGCATTTTCACGTTCTTTAAAAAGTTCATTTGATCGTTAATTCAATGCCAATTTCCTTTCATTATATACTTGTAAAAATCTCATAAAATCGGAAAAGTTATTTTTGCATCAAAATATAACGTCAGAATATTATTTACGCTAAACTTTATAGAAACGTGTACCACACTAAAAGGTGCCTGCGGGGAAATGGTAAAGTTCTATTTTTATGACGTGGGCATTTAGTGTATGTTGCATAACAGTTCAGTAAGTTGTAAAGTGTTAAATTCCCAATCCCAAGGGGCCCATTTAAATGCCGTAAGAGTTGTTAATCCGTGTACCACTGGTTCCAAAGAAATTGGACAAATTAGACAATATCTCAGATTAGACAACATTTTAAACAAATGAATTAAGTGGACTAAAAGTTAACATGGTATGAAGCAAGACTTCAGGATACACAACATCTGGATTAGTCAAGTTTTATTTTAGTAATTAATTTCATTTCGATATTCAATATTGACAATTTCTGTTATCTATATACAAATCCATAATAACCCTTATGCTGACCTTTCTGTGACCTTTGAGGCCTCTCCAGTGTCTCCATGGCAACCAACATCTGTTCATCCAGCTCTGTACAGAAGGAGGAAGAAAACGAGGAATCAATGTCTGATCCTGTGTTCTACAACCAAGACAATCACATGTAAGACATCAATATCTGATTCTACACTCTAAAACCAACAAAATCACTTTTTTATATTAAAGACAAGGCATCAATGTCTGATCCTATGCTCTAATTTAGCCAAGCGATAAAATGACTAGTGTTGTCAAATCGGTTGAAAATCAGAATCGATTAATCGGTAGCATCAGTTGACCCTAACCAACTGATCATCGGCCAATAATCGAATCGGTAACTCTTTGCATAAAATAGGCATTAGATTTTATAAATATTAGAATTTTATTGTTAAATAATGTAAGTAAGGGTGCATTGTACAGATCGAAATTCTAAAAACAGTATATATATGCAGTTTGATTAAAAACTTTAGTAATACAGATTGTTGCATGATTAGGAATTACTTGGCCTGGGAAAAGTAAGCATTGACAGATCAGGTTTTAATTTACATGATCATCTAAAATGTATATGGAATTATTTTTTTAAACTGTTATAAGACATTTAATATTGCAAATTCCTTGTGATTCCGTATGAAATGACAGGTGAATTCCCCCAAATACTGAAAACTAATATATTTCATTTACACAAGTAGTTTAGTTTCTTCAGTTTAGAAATACAAATAATTTATCATTATCTTTTGATTTATTTTAAACAGATTTTAAGTACATGTATTTTAAAACAGTAAAGGACAACTCTTGAAAGATATATATTTTGATAACAAGAGCCTGTTCTTGAAATAAAAGTGAGAAAACTGTAAAAAAGATATGTACTGAAACATACTGATTAATCGATTGTTAAAATCTCCAATCGATTATCTAAAATCGACAGCCTTTCCGACCGATCATCGATTATAAATCGATCATCGTGACAACACTAAAAATGACAGTTATAATGTATATAAACTAATAAAGACAAGGCATCAATGTTCTTAAAAACAACATATTCACAATTAAGACATCTATATTTGATACTTCGTTCAAAAACTAAAATCAACACACAATCACATGTACGACATTAATAGAGAGGTTAAGCATTTGATCGTGTACGTCTACTTGTACGTGTAGACCTAGCAGTGATTTTACAGGGTATGCATAAATATCTCAGGGATCGACATTAAGGGTTGTCCGATTGCCCGGGACAAGTAAATTCTCAGTTCGGGCAAGTGAAACTATCAATGTACTTGTCCGATCGGGCAAGTGGATATTTCTGATAGAAACATTTTTTTAATCTCACATAAGTTTATAAACAACACAATAAATTAAACACTTGATATCCACCAAAAACGGGACATTGTTATTGCATTCGGAATCCCTCGGTCTTACCTTTATTCAGAAATCGGGTTCGTTATTCTGTTTTCTTTCGTAGTTTAAAAAATACGGTTATCTGTCTGACAACCTACGTTACAGTCTTATTATAAAATAGAGATTACAGAATACTTTCTCTACCCAATTAAGGAATGATATGAAGAACACCAGTTATTCAGGGTGCACGATGTATCTTGATTCAAAACATAACAACTCTCTTCCTTCTGTCTTCACCTCATTTTTTTAGAGGAAAAATTAAAATTTCAAACAAAAATCGTAAGAAAATAATATTCCTGCAGTACTCTGTGTGTTTTCAGGATAATTAAATGACGTGAAAGTGTTTTACATACATGTACAAGTAACATTTACAAATGTAGCATCACCATCATATCAACATTTTTTCCGGCAGCTAACTTCAAAATACAGATTAATTTGTCAACTTTTATATTTACAACAAATTAAAGTACAATAACTGGTTTTTTTCTTCAAAAATTTTGGGCAACCAAATTTTGCATTCGGACAAGTCAAAATTGTAGTTCACTTGCCCGAAGGACAAGTGGAAATAAGAGTTAATGTCTACCCCTGTATCTGTGTTAACCCCTCTTTTATCTGAACCTACATTCGAAAAATTTAAATCAACACAATCACTTCAGTAGTATATTTCGTATGGTGTTCTCCACTCTCTACCATCGGCTCATACATTCACCTCTGTCGTTGGCTCGCGTATACACAGTGTTAAACACGAGAAATAGTGCGTTTGTTTTAATTCATTACAATTCAATTTCTATGCTTATGTCTGAATTTTGAGATAGATATTTACTAAATCAATCCAGAACTATTGATTTGAATTGAAACACTTCTTCAAATATCAAGTTTTATACGTAATAATATGTCAAAAATCTTGAAGTGAGCCCATTGCAGAGGTGTCTGAAAGAGGAACGAACGACAACTCTGCATGGGAGATTGGGTGTTCTCATGAACACTTACTTTATTGATGTGGGTTGCCATGGCTATAGGTTACAATCTGTAATGATCCACAATACTAGTCAGCTGTATCTTGTCATAACCTCTGACCTTTGGTTGCTGTAATCTTGTCATAACCTCTGACCTTTGGTTGCTGTAATCTTGTCATAACCTCTGACCTTTGGTATCTTCTCCAAAGGAATTCTAAACAACACTCATTATTTTATTATACACATTCTTTTGATAATCCTCCACGGTGTAGTACCTAAACGGCTGCTATCGGAACAAAACCGTGTTCAATGTTGCTATTCGAAAATTGTACAGCTGCTAGCAGCAATAAATATGTTGAAAACTCTTAGAACAAGTTGTAAAACAGTGAAAATAAGACCCAAAATCAAGATATTCTCTGAAAAGTCCGGGTGCACGGAACAAGTAAGATATTTCTAAAGATGATGTCTTGTGTAATTTGCAGAATAGCCCTCTTATAATTTAGAATGAGTAAAATTTCCGGAGCCTGTAACAAATCTCAAGTCAATAAATACCCAGTTTTCATGCTTTTTTAAATCATCTATTATTCAGATTGTGGATATTTTGGTATTTAAAGATGCGTCAATCTATAATGATAATAGAAATAATTTTAAAAAATTGAAAAGTGAGTTTTAAAAGAGATTTTTGGATAAAACACGATTTTTTAAAGTTACGGTTGCTATCAGGGTCTTAGCAAATATTGCACCGGTTAATAACTGAAAACATCGCACCGGCTCCTATTTGAAATTTTTCCTTATTAACAGAGATATGAAACAAACTTATGGCAGCAAATGTCTAAAATCTACATTTTTAATATCCCAAATTGCCTGTGAAAGATGTCTATATACAGTATGCAGTTGACTTTTACCATCGTAATTCAGGGGTTAACTTCGATTTTGAAAAGGGGGTGGTAAAAAAAATTCAAATCTATTCTTAAAAAGGCTGACAGGGAAAAAAGCAAAATTGTCAAACTTCTTTCAGTAACATTTTTTCTCACTCGCAACCGCCTACCCCTGTTTGACTATGCTGCAATAAAAAAAGGGGGGGGGGGCTTCAATGAAAATTTTCAATATAGTAAAAGTTATGCTTGGAATGAAATCAACAGGCCTTTCAATGAACATTTAGAAAGTAAACGTTATGCTTGGAACAAAATGCGCAGGGGGAGGGGGGGGGGGCGCGTCTGTAACTTGAATGTATCGTATTTTTGCTAAGTAGAGCTGATCTTCGAAAAGGATTGCTACACAAATAAAAAGAAAGCTTCACGAAATGACCTGTTAATCAATCTGAAATAGCATATACTGTAGATCACTTAATTTTCGTGACACCTTATTTTCGCGATATAGTCATTGACTCTTTATTAGCGAAACAAAATTTTCACGAATTGTGGTCAGTACTCTATATAATCTTAAGAAATTCTATTATACGCGAGAATCAAATTTTCGCGAGCATACCGTCTCGCGTAATTACGCGAAAATAAAGTTCTCGCGAATAAAAGTGATTTACAGTAACATATATTTACAATCAATTACAATCAATTCTTTAAAACCTTTCTTAAGTTAGAGTTTTTGGGGATTTTTGTAGCCTACATGTATACTTAAAGATGTATAATATCTAGAAAGTTATAGTACAGTGTATAAGCTTTGTCAAATATTTCTAATTCCATATTTCTTTTTCGAAGTACGGTGATGCATTGTTTCGTTGAACGACTAACATGCAATATTCAAAACACCACCCTCCTCTCCCCATTAGGCTTTTAAGAGTTCTTTAAATCATATATATAGCGAATTAGGTCTATGATATAGGTAAGAAAGACAAGCCAAGCCCCCCCCCCCGCCACGAAAGATAATAATGTTTTCCACTTCTTTTTACTGTCGAATTTCTTGTAAATTGACTTATATAATTTTCATTAAAATTTGTACCTGAATAAGTATCGACGTTGGACAGCAAAACTTTATAACTTTATGTGAGCGTTATTCATTTTTCAATTCAGATTTTTTAAAAATCAGATATAGAGATTGCTAATTTGTAGGTTTATGTTTGGATTTGTAGAGGTGGGTTGCGTAAATATTTGAGACAAATAATCTCTCGTGGTTTGTGTATCGATAATTATGATTTTTTAAAATTCCTAATCGTAAATTTAATCAATCTGGCATAATAACATAGCTGGAATATAATAAATTGAGTGGTCACATGATTTAATGGCTTACACAAAACAGGTGTGTGTGTGTGTGTGCATATGCCATAGACGTCGGAAGCAAATTGAAAGATGAGGGGGGGGGGCTACACCTGGTCCAATAAAAAAAAGATTAGCCCAAGTTTTCAGTGCCTATATTATGTCTGTATCTTTGCAAAAACAAGTGTGAAGGCTTAGCCTCCACCTGTTCCAAAGCCAATGTGTACAGGGGTACATGTACATGTCATACATATGTACAAACTCGATCTACTATTTACAACATACATATAAATATACGATTAATTTGTCATTATATGATGGAAAGTAACATACACGCCAAGTCAATCATTAAGAAAGAATGTAAGGTGTATATATAGTTTTCTTAAGGAACTATATGAATTGCATAAATATGTAAATTGAGGATGTGATTTTAATTTATGAAATTTGAAAACAAACCTATTCAAATAGTAACCGGTGCCGTTGTCTAATAGTAGCCGTAACACAGGATTCTCCTAATTAAAACGCTCTAGCTTGTAAGAAACCCATCAAAGCGGACAATGATATAAAATAACCAATAATATTTACAAATACACAACGAACTGTCGATTCATTTTTATCAAATATCTAAAACTTTTGACGCAATTTTAATATATTTCTTACGTGCATGTAAATGTGTCCAACACTTTCGACAGTTTTCGTCATATATATCAGCAATCCTTCAATTTATTGAAATTCTAAATATACATGCTAGTTTGAAAATATATGTAACGTTCCGTAAGAGTGAAATACCAAGCGGCTAAACTTTAATAATTGAATTATTGACCATTTTGTTGAGCCAGCGAAGAAAAATACTTACAATTTCGTCCATTTTTTTCCACTAGCAACCGCTCAGTTTTCAGATAGCAGTGATGAACGCGCAATTTTTTCTGATAGCAACCGTTTAGGTACTACACCGTGTCCTCTGTCAAAAACAATTCATATAGCTTTTATTCTAGTAACATTATTGTATGTAATACATATTAATGGGGCATTTCTTTTAATACATTAATTTAACTCTCTCTCTATCTCGCTTTGACCAGCTGTTAATGTATCCTGATCATTCATAGGCCACCTGTGGACCATTCTAGGAATTTTTGAGGCTATGATTTAGTGAACGAGTCATAATAAGTACACAGACAATCATCACTCGTCATTATCAAACGAAGATTTTGGTTTAAATTGTACCTTGCATATTTTTCTTGAAATCTGAGAAGAAACTACGGTTTTTATGCCTTCCTCCTCTTCACCGTGAGTTCACGACATTTTGAGACTACCGCTCCCTCTCGGGAATCAGGGTTGATTTGACGCTTGCAGGTTCCGGGTTCGTTTCGCTGCTTTACTTATTCCCACCCCAGTAGTTTTTGCTTTATATACTTTTAATGAATAAAATAGCCGTTCCCTGTAACTTTTAAGACTTTTCAGTTTTGAGGCAGGCTGATTTTTTAAAAATATAACTTAAAATGACTTTATTATGAACTAACCCCAAATTAAAATATGATGTAAGATCAGGGACTATATTATTCTCTTTAGAATAGTGGACAGGCTTTCGCCTATATGCGAAAGCCCTGTCACTTCTCTAAAGAGAATAGGACTATATGTACTATTTTGTATATAAGTCCCTGGTAAGATCATATGAATGCCGAGTACTTCCTATAGAAAATTTGTCGAAAATTATTTTTTTCCCGAAAAAGTGTAATCTTTTAGTGCTTTTAATTTTCTAATGAAATACTTTGACTTCAATTTATGTTATTAGAAGGAAATATAAAAATATGACATCTAATTTTAACATACATTAAAAAAATGGTTAAATAGATTCTTTCTTTTGTTGTTAATACGGGAATCATCGTTGCGTGCAGCTGTTGCAAAAAAAAAAAAATATATTAAAATTTCGGCGCTATGTACAATGCAAAAAATGAAGAAAAAATCCAACACATTTCGAAAATGATGCTATTTTTAAAATCCAATCAAAATAAAACAAAAATAGGTCTTTTTTGACTTTTTTTCTTAAGATAGAGCGCAATTTTTTTATGTCAGTAATTGGTCTCGTATAATATGTAAAGACACATCTTTGGTAAAAATGTAAATTTTGTTCAAGTATGCGTTCAATATTTTCTGGAAGAAAATTGCTTCTAAATGAATATTTTGCTTAGAAATATGTAAATATACGGTCGTATATTTAAGACACGCAATTATTTTTTTTTTTCTAAATGGCAGAAAAAAATCATCTTGTGAAAACGACATAATTATCTTGTGAAAACGAGATATTATCTTGTGAAAACGACTTATTATCTTGTGAAAACGAGATAATAACTGGTGAAAACGAGATAATTATCTTGTGAAAACGAGATAATATCTTGTGAAAAGAGATAATATCTTGTGAAACCGAGATATTATCTTGTGAAAACCAGTTATTATCTTGTGAAAACGACTTATTATCTTGTGAAAACGAGAAATTGGAAATATCTTGTAAAAACGAGAAATTATCTTGTGATAACGAGATATTATCTTGCGAAAACGACTTATTATATAATATCCATTTCACAAGATAATATCTCGTTTTCACAAGAAATTATCTCGTTTTCACAAGATAATTATCTCGTTTTCACAAGATATTATTTCGTTTTCACAAGATAATATCTCGTTTTCACAAGATAATATCTCATTTTCACAAGATAATATCTCGTTTTCACAAGATATTATCTCGTTTTCACAAGATAAGTATCTCGTTTTCACAAGATATATTATCTCGTTTTCACAAGATAATATAATCTGTTTTTCACAAGATAATATCTCGTTTTCACAAGATAATATGTCGTTTTCACAAGACAATAAGTCGTTTTCACAAGATAATTATGTCGTTTTCACAAGATAATTTTTTCTAGGTCTATTGTTTGATTTGTTTTAGTACATATTCATTTCAAAGTTTTGACCCTTCCTTAAAAAATTGTCAAATTTTTACAAAACGTACCCCATAAAATTCTTATTTAATGGAGATCTCATTTTGTGTTTGAAGGGAGTTGATGGAGAACTACTAGTAAATATATCATTATACGAAAAATAAACGAGTTTAATGCATTGCAATTCTTCTTTTTAAAACGTAAAGAGAAGGATTTTCTTATTCCAATTTTTTAATCTCACTTATAGAACCAAAACCATCATTTACATTTTATTTCTATACTTCATAATGATATTCAAACATACAAGTTACATGAGAGGTATATACAAGATAATTATATAGTAAGACATTGTGAAATTTTAATCCTCTGACAGATTTAGAAATATTTATACCCTATTATACTGGGATTACATTAATTATAAACATGATTATAGTCACTTTGATTCAACACTGTAAATAATTTTACACAATGTATTGCTTGTGAAAATATTTGTATACAATGTCTTACAAAATGTCTATGCCATGATCACTTCACTTAGTGATGGTGAGAACAAACATTGTATATAAATTCACTGCCTGGTCACATATGTTGGATCCCTTACATGTATTTAATTTTCTTCACCTTACCACTACGACACTCAGCCACAAAGAGGTTGTCTC
>NW_026929691.1:0-40295 GCF_032062105.1 Saccostrea cuccullata | reverse complement strand
ATACTATATATGAAACCCCCTTTCCAAAATAAATAATTGAATAAATGTTGAATCAACTGTTTTTCAACATATAATCAACGTTGATTATCAATGTTGATTCAATGTTAAGACTTCAACGTTGATACAAATTTTCAAAATCTAACATAAAATCAATGTTGAATCAACATAGAAAAACAACGTTGATTCAAAGTTTATTCAATGTTGTCTGCCTGCTGGGTTTTTACCTCGGATATCATATAGCACAAGCTTGCTTGTTTGAGATTGTTGTGCAAAAAGCATCTGAAACTAGTGCATTAAATATATAAATATAGTAGATAGGCAAGTTTGTGCTCTATGTTTTCTGAAACTAAATGTGATATAAATAAAAAAAAAACATAAAAAATTTGAGAATTGATATGATTTGATCTTTCTTGGACCTTTGTGTGTATCCTAGAAAACGGTGCACAAGTCATTTTGTAAATATAGATTTATTAATTGCAATAGCAGTGCTACATGTATGTAGCATCGATGCTCTTCTTTAAAAAAAACCCTAAGTCCACTTGTTACTTTTCGTATTGTGAAACACTTAAACGAATCGTATGTATATATTTTAGTGCTTTTTGGTTTGAATGGTGTTTGTTGAAAAAATGTGCAAACTTGTCAAACTTTCAACCCTTCAATAATACTTCTCTAACAATAAGTGCATAGATAATAAGTGATATTAATCACAAAATATGCACGATTTCTAATATTCAACCAAGACATACTGCCATATTCTAAGAGTAGTTAAGGACATAGCTTGACTAATGGCCGTACAGCATCAAGATTAATATTGCACTCCATCCTGTTGATTTATGATAATTATACAAACCAGATTTTAAAGATGCACATACTGAATATCAAAAGGTTCTCTTTGATTTTTTAAAGATGAAATAACTATGAGAACATAAACCTTCTGGGCTTTATATAAGAGCTACAGAAAATAAACTATCTGTATCATTTATTATATATTTATCTGCCTTTTCTGTGACTTTTTAATAAAATTTCTGCAAGTAACTAAACAACCGATTACCAGTATAACAAGCTAATATCTGATAGTTGTATGGTGTTTAAGAGGATTACATTTTTCATATTATCCCGTGATAAGTCTCTGTTTGATTAAAAACGCGAAAAAACCATGATACTGAGATTACTTAAAGCCACTATATTTGTTTGTTGTTTAACTTCCCTCTCGAGAATATTTCACTCAGATGGAGACGCCTGCACTTGCCAGTGGAGAGCTGTAGAATATTGACCTATACTCGACACTCAGGACCATTCAATACTTAGAGATCTTATTTGGCCAGCGCCAACAAACCTCGGTTTTTACGGTCTCATTCAAAGGACCGGTCTCCACGTCATACAGTGAGTGGGATTCTGAACCCGTGACTTATGGATCAACTCCCTTCTCTGCGACTCTAGAGCAGACATTTTATCACTGCGCCACGTGGGCGACGAAAGCTACTCGGCAAATTTTTGTTAAGAATAATTTTGTCTTCTAACAATCAAATATAAAAAAAAAACATAATACAAGTTTATAATTTCCAAGAAACTAAGTGGACGTTAAAGTGTCACATTTTGGTTGTAAGTATCTATTTCAATTGTGTCAACAATGACAATTTTTTTTTATTTCATAGGTCAAATATGTTTACAAATACATGCCTTCATTTTCTGGTAAAACCAATTATTGGATTGTACACAAAAACAAATTTTGTACATGTTTTCTTTTCAGGGGACTATATCTGATGCATATTATCCGTAAAACGAGCTCAGAGGACCACATATGGACTTGCATGTCCTCAGGGAACCCAAATCATTACATAAACATAGTTTGGACTGCACCTGTATCATATATCATTGAGTCAAATGCTAACTGACGTTTTCCATACTTACTTAGGCCATTATTTACACACTTAACTCTCAACGGATTTTTCCGTTTTTTCCCTATCATGAGAAGGAGCACACGGCGGGTGTGACCGGTCGGCAGGGGATGCTCACTGCTCCATGGGACATGATCCCACCTCAGATGTTTTAGAGGTCCGTCTTTGCTCTGCTCCTATTTTGTATTGTTTTATGGACTTTTGAGATTGAGTGCTGTTCGTTATCTCCATATATTTCATCTAAGAACCAAAATATTTGCATTGACTCGTTGGAATCTCTTTTGTGAAGGAAAATCGGTATGTGCATCTTTGCATTGCACTCATGGAACCTATTTCAACATTTACTGCATCAAGAACTTAAACTCTTTCTTCTTCTTCTTGGCAAAACCAATGTAACAAGATAGCTGCATACTTGGAATTCATGCGCTAAGCCTATAACATTAAAAGCTAAGGATGTCTTTGGTGACGGTGATTGTATTGCACCCAGAGAACCATTACTGTAAAATGCGCCGTTCTGAATTATCATCAGGAACAAAATAGGTATATGCACTACGTCCAAAGAATTGTAAATACACAATTCTTGTAAAGTGGTCTGAAGAACCCCTGGGTCTTCGGCTTTCATTAGCTTCATTAGAAATATCAAAAAACCTAATAACTATTCATTTGTTTCTTAATAACGTCATAGTGCAAAATTATGGGAGAAGAGAGGCGTGGTTTGAATAATGTACACTATATCAATATGGATAATTACGGCTTTGTTGTTCTTAAGAAGAAGATTTCAAAAGAGTCTTCCTTTACATTTCTATGTAAAATTTTAATTCCCTGCTGTTGTCCAACCTACCTCAGGTGTCAGGATTAGAATATGTTAAGAAGATTTTAATAATAATAATGTACAGTATACACACCAAAATTATGTTCATGGTCGGTTTCAATCTCACTTCCATTTTGATTCTTATGAGGATGCTGCAATTAGTGGAATGTGTTCTAATTTATGACCTTAACTAATGTCAGGGTATTTATCCTTGATAGACATTCAAAGATATGGAATAAGGGGGAAAATACATTAACATTTAAAAAACAATAATGCAAAATGATTTAAAGAGTACGCTTTATTTGTTTCACAACACTAAAGAAATAAGAACTGGCATTTGAAACACTGATTGCGCCGAGAAGTTACTACAAAAGGAGTTAAAGTACAATACGTAATGTCAACTAAAACAATAAAAAGAAATTCCAATTCTATACCCTAAACCTTTCAACTTCTTCCAAGGCTACACCAAAAATAGTCCTTTTGCAAAGAATTAAACAATTTGACAATTTTATTATAATTGCAATTGCAATTCTCAACAAAAAAGCTAAATCCTATTTACAAAAAGCTAATTCCTATTTAAACAAAGCAAAAGCATCTATCTTGAAGTACACTAGAAATGTAGCTTCTAATTCAATACAAAGGCACAGTTCTAAACATATAAAAGTCAACAAATCAATAAAGAAAATGAATAGAAAAAAATGACTTTAAACTAAGTAAAACAAGACATCATTCTTCCAGATAAAAGAAAGTATTCAGAAATTGATATAAAGCAAAATAATTTTAACTTTGAACATATGAATATTACAATCCGCTGGCATGCTTACATGTATGGCATTATGTGTAAAAACTGTGAAAAGCTTTTCAAAAACAAACAAACAAACAAACAAACAAACTTGGAATAAGAGTATAAGAGAATAGAAATAACAACCAATACATTCTTAACATTTGATGTCTAAAGAAAATAATACAAAGACAGTGTGAACCCAGCCATTTAAGCAGCTGAAGTCTCATTGATTAATTGAATGTTGTTTAACGTCCCTCTCGAGAATTTTTTACTCATATGGAGACACCACCACTTGCCAGTCCGGCGGGCTGCTGCAAATTATTTTTTCCTATAGTCGGCACTCAAGGCCATTGAGCACGGAGGAATCTTTTTCATGCCAGCACATAGTGCGACACGGAACCTTGGTTTATACGGTTTCATCCGAAGGACATGTCTCCACGTCCCACAGTGGGATTCGAACCCACGACGTAAGGATCAACTCCTTACTTCGCGACTCTAGAGCAGACGCTCTAGCCACTGCGCTACGCGGGCGACGCTGAACTCTGAGGGGAAAAATTACAATCACTTTGAACCCACACATTTTGGCAGTTGATCTCTAAAAGATTTACTTTGACTGGCATAAATAAAAATTTCGACGGGTTTGCTAACTGTAAATGTTAAATAGATGAACATAAGGAAAAGAGATATGGAGGAATAAACATAGTTGTCATCGATGACATTCATATTTATGTGGAGATAAATCATAATTAAAACTATTGGAAACTGTTGCATAACAAATGAGCTTCCTAAGAGGAAATTGACTTTTAGCAAACGCAGATATTTAACTTTATTGTTAGATCCGCCCATCATTAACACGTCCAGAGCTTTTATTTGTTTTTTCATGATAACATAGAGAGCAATGATACTGCCACTATTGATAAAAATAGGTATAATATAGAAATAAACCAAGTTGCTGAAAAACCCAAGAGAGTTTGTTTGGTAAAAAAAATCCCACGTACCTGCTTCATCAAAATCTAATTAATTATTTTACATGCATCTATGATTTTTAAGGGCTTCCCCGGAGAGAACTCCTGTATGGTTCTAATAGATGTCAAAGGTGCACCAACTGGAGTCATGAATTGTAAACTACATACGATGAAATGAATAAAAAACCAGAAACAAATTAACATCTTAAATCTGCCGTAGTAGTATTTAAATTTTATGGGAAAGACAAATATAAGGGCCTGGGTTAACGTTGCAAGACATTTGAGATGATTTGACGTTCCATGAAGTACTTTCAATACAACAGCGGATACAATCAGGAATCTGCAGATCTTGTATTCTATGAATCCATAATTCATGTCCATGTAATCTAGGAGCCCGTCTCGGATGCCCATGAACATCGTAAACAGAACATCGTTACACATAACCAGAATCAAAAAGATTTGTGCTGTACCGAAAAGTTTTCCTTTGTGAAACATAGTCCACATGAAAATGGTAGCACACAGAGGCAAAACCCACAAAAAAGGCGATACAATTGTCGCAAATTGTAAACCGAATTCACCATATATGGATGAAAATGTTAACGCCTGGTCTCTAGTAATTTTCTCGTTCATAAATCCATGCATTAAAGTGAAAAGTACGTGAGACGAATTTTGGAACGACATGAGGCCACTTTTCCCCAACAACTTAGATACTTAGATAGATGCGATCATTCTCTTTATATAATCAGCATTTTGCTTAATCACTATTATAAGAAAGGGGAGTGACGATTTCAGATTAAATGTATCAGAGCTGAGGACGTGGAGTAACAATTTATAGACTTCTTAGACTGACGCATAATACTGTTTAAAAATATGGATGTAATGTAAGGGTACGTGTAAAAAGATGGTTAAAGTATAACAGATTATTTCAATATTTCATATAATTCAGAATATACTAGTAATCAATAAAGCAGGAAGGTTTTAATAAGGCAGATCATTTTGGACCTATAACAATTTTTAATTTTATAAAAAATTTTGGAAATTGTAAAGTGATTCATTTCGTTCTGATATTTTTATAATTTATAATAAAGAAATTAAATTAGGTTTTTGACGAATTTTTTATGCCCCCGTGAACGAAGTTCCGGGGATATATAGTTTTTGCCCTGTCCATCAGTCTGTCTAGCTGTTTGTCTATTTGTCTGTTTGTCCGAAAAAAAGCCTTGTCCATAACTTCTTAATTGTAAGGCCTAGGGCTTTCATACTTCACATATGTAATCCTTATGACAAGACCTTTCATTGGATACCAACAACTTTGACCCTTTGACCTTGACCTTGGAGTTTGACCTACTTGAAAAAACTTTAACATTGACAATAAATTTTGAACGGTTTGGGCCAGGGCCTTCATACTTTCCATATGTAATCCTTGTTACAATGCCCTTGTATAGAAACCCTCCTTGATGATACTTCAGTAAAATGATTACTAATAATAGCATAGCTTTTCTTGAGGAGAAAATTTTCAAAACTTTTGCCCCCTGTTTGTCTGTGTCCAACCCATAGGATTCATGATTTGAGCAAACTTCAATCTTCATCTTCATTAGCTGAGGATAATTCTATATAAGATATTACGAACAATAATACAGATTCATAAAAATAATTTCACAAAGGAAAACAAGACGCTAGATAAATTTTATAAGGCACATGTTTATATACCAAAAACGAAGTAGTTTATAAATAAGAGGGGAGGACTAGTTATGCAAATCCACCAAATGTTTCTAGATTGATGTAAAAATCGCTATATTTTCTGCTAATGAAGAATCTGGATACCAACGTCTGATGGAAACGTGGGATAATTTATGCAAAGGGGGTATAGCTTGTTATGCTTATTATTTCCACTTTTCCAACTATCCTTGATGTCCTGGCATATACCCAACAAACTAAAGAGTGGTTTCTTAATTAACTCTTTATTCTTCGAATTACTTTCTGTTTAATTATTTAAATTCGATAGATCATTGAGGCAAATTACAAGGAATGTAATATTCCTTCAATTATTAATCAATCAATCATTTATTTGAATCTCTTTACCATTTTACAATAGCGTACAGAGACTATACAAAAACATATAGGTGAATTTATATACAACAATAGGTCTAGAAAGGCATGCGTGAATAAGAAACTAAACAAAAACAAAAAAAATTGTAGGTTACTATAAATGTGAAGTATGGGAATTTAGGCCGGGGAGCATAATTTATTTATTTTCTTTACAAAGGAGCACAATTTTCTTAGAAAGCAGTGTTTATTGTTATTCATAATGTTTTTAAAACTAATTATAATCTGGAATTTTATGTGTTTTTCTGTTAAGCACAGTTTTCTTTCTGTTTGTAGCGAGTTGCACTTTAATTAATATGTAATGAAACTCATCTCCGAGTTCTTTTAGATTACAATGGGGACAAATTCTATCTTGTCTTGGTATATTAAGCCAGCGTCCACTTTCAATTGGTAAATGATGATTACATGTTCGAAATCTACAGAATGTTATTAAGTCCTTTTTTGACAAAATATTAAAATAGTTTTCAAATTTTAGTTCGTCTTTGTATATTCTATAATTTAAAGCTTTAGGTGAGGTTTGAAGGATTGAATGCCAACTTTGTTTGAATTGATTCATTAATGTGAGATTAACTTTCGCCTTTAACCATTTAATATTAATTGGGTTTTGTTCAAGCCATACATTTGAGAGTCCACAGTTATTTAAGATATTTTTAATATTTTCAAGCCAAACAAATTTCCCTCCTATTTCTTGATTTATAATGAAACCTAATTTATAACATAAATTTGCAATTTTAATTTCCTTTCAGGTGATTAATTTTGACCAGTAAGATATCATGCGCGTTTTTATTTGGATTTCCATGGGGTGTCGGCCAAGTGCGCCATATATCATGAAATCTGGGGTTGAATCTTTTAAATGGAGTAGAAGTTTACAAAATTTTAGGTGAACCCTTTCTATTATTGCATTATTTGAAAATCCCCAAACGTCACATCCATATAACAAAATAGGTTGCACAATTTTATCAAATAGATCTAGTTGACACTGTATTGATAGGTTATGTAATCTTCCTTTTTTAATACTTCGTATAGTGCTTTTCTTGCTTTTGTTCAGCTATTTTCTTTTTTGCCGTTATAAATGAGCCAGATTTACATAATATAACTCCCAAATAATTAAATTCTGTTACAACATCTATTTTCTTATCATCATACTGCATCTGTATGTTTTCTTCACGTCTACTTTTACTGAATATTAATATTTTCGATTTGTCGATATTTATCTTTAAATTCCATTTTTTTTTACAATATTTACAGAAGCTATCTAGTTGTTTTCGTAGCTCTTCAGAAGATTCTGCAACCAATACAGTGTCATCTGCATATAAGATTGCAAATAATTTAAAAAATATATTTAGTTTGTTTTCAAACATCTCTGATATAGTTGATAAACCTTCAATATTGGATGCATTCAGGAAATCGTGTAAATCGTTTACATACATAGAAAATAAAAACGATGACATATTTTCACCCTATCTAACACCATTTGCACATTGAAAAAAATCTGACTGTTCTTGATTATAGACAATTCTGGATCTTACCTGACTGTACATATTCAAAATAATGTCATACATTTTGCCGTTAATATTGTGAGATAAAAGTTTAAACCACAATGCTTTCCTCCATACGTTATCAAAAGCTTTCTCTAAATCTACAAACAAACAAAATAATTTTTTCTTTTTTGTTTTAAGAAGTTCGAATAAAATATGTATTGAGAATAAATTATCAATTGTTGAATATCCCTTTCTAAAGCCTGTTTGATTTCCATGTATTACTTTAAACCCATCAGAAAATATATTTAGTCGTTCATTTGTGTTCTTTTAACCAAAAGTCCATGTTTGTATAATTGGAGAATCTATTACCATAACCAATGCTTGTTAAATCATTTGTTGTTGTTGAAATTTTTGTTCTTTATTTTTTTTTCCCCCAAGAGAAATTCGGTTTGACAAACCTCGTGTTTCTTGAATTTTTTTTTTTTTTTTTGAAAAAAAAAAATGAGGAAATCGACACTGATAAAGACATGATCCTCACACTGCTTTTTGAATCTTTTACATAAATATATGCGAAAGACAAAACTTATACAACAAAAACTGTAATAGTTGCAAAAATGACAATTTCCAATGATTAAAGATTTAAATAAGCAGCGATATATTACCTTCGAAACAACTTTTAGTACATCTAAGCAGAAATTAAAGTTGTTTGTTCCCAAAGTTCTTAAGTTCTCTCTATGCATACAGAAATTTGGTATTAAGACATGATTTTTCAAACATTTGGGTAATAGTGTTTAAGCAAGGCTTAATTCATCTAAGTTTTATTTATTATTGCATGAGAAAAAGATGTGGAAGGCATGGGCTTCGTATTTTATTCTACCATTACAAAGCAGAGTTATTTTTGGAAAGTTCGGGATTAAATTTAAGGCTTAAACTTTTCAACTGTCTATTGACAATTTCAAGTGTGGAAAAGTAGGATTTTCAACAGTAAATACACGTGTGCATGCAGTAAGCAAGTGGATTATTATACAATATGGAAAGAAAATCAGATTATTTGCCGTTAAAATGATTTATAAAAAATCGTGACATTAGTTGACAATTTCCTGTTAAATGTTTTATACGAAAATTCAAATACCGATAGGACATAAAAGACATAAAACGTACTAGTAATTTAGGCCATAATAAAAAATCGAGGCGGGCGGGCGGCTTTTATTTTATATTTTTTATTTTTTCAATTTTGCAGATTTTTTATTGACCTTGTCAATCGGTGTAATTTTATCTACAATACCTGAATAAAAGTCATAGTAAAGGTTCAATTATCGCTTACTTCACATTATCACCAATCCTTTTCAACCAATGACCCTTGTTTACAATATATACGCATGTATAACGGCAATCACCACCTTTTCAGCTGTCAAAAATCATGACGACTTTCGCGGGGTTTAAAACGAAAGTAGAATGGTAGATGAATTCCGATCCCGATCAGAATTGAACCGTAGAAAAACAAAAATAAAAAAAATCGAGGCGGGGGTATAAAATCGGGGCGGGCGGGGATGAGAATCTAGGAATATTTTTATTATGGCCTTAACGGTGGTTTTGTGTATTTTAAATGAAGTCAAGAAGATTATTTGGATACAAAGAAACAATACAAAATACATGTAAAAGCTAAGCAAGTTATAAATCCTTTTCGTTGGAAACATAAAATACAAGACAGATAACTTAAAGCTTTACTTAATGAAAAAAAGCAGATATTAGTGGAGATATAGCCAAATTATTATTAATGGTTAGAATACCCCACAATGCTGTAACCAGTCAAACCATAGCTCGCCGGTGTAACGTTGAATATTGACCCGAGTTGAAAATTGACCCGGGGGTCATTTTTCAACGTTGAATATTGAACCGGGGTCATTTTTCAACGTTGAATATTGAGACTAAAAGTCGTTGAATTTATACCCGGGGTCATTTTTCAACAGCTTGATAATTTTTTTTCTTACACCTGATGACGTCAACAAGTTGAAAATTGACCCTGTTGAATATTGACCCCACCTCAAAGTTTGAACATTTTTTTTAGCTGGGAAGTTGTTTAACGGGATTTATCAGTATCACTTTATTAATATTTCGGTTTTAATTTTTTCCCTTTTCAAGAATAATAGAAATAAACATACAGTATCACCCCGTGTATATATGAACATTTTGATCAGTGCACGGTTTCAGTTATCTTTGCAGGGGGGTAGCAACAGGGGGGGGGGGGCAGGGGGCCTGCACCCCACTTTTTTTCTCAACCTTACCTATACTATAGCAAATGTTAACTGAAAACCTGGTCCCCCCCATCGAAAATGAAGTATTAGAATTGGTAATGAATGTAGCTAGTTGACACTGAAAAAAGTTAGCCTCTCACCCCCCCCCCCCCCCCCCCACACACACACACACACACACACACACACGAAATAGGATTTCGACTTTGGGCAACTTTCAACTCCCCCCCTTTTCTTTCTTTTTTTTTTGCTTGTCAACCTTTTCAGGTAAGTAAAAAAAAATTTTGTCTGGCTGGCCCCCCACTTTCAAAAACGATGCTACGCCACTGCTTCAAGCCTGACAACTTTATTTTTGAAAATACTTTCCAAAATTCATGGCATCCATAAATAACTACAGCACAACGAATAGGTACGACGGCGTATGCTTGCTATACAAAATAGTACAAAATAGTTTGTACGTTTTTTATATATCGTTTGAACAATTTAGGAAACCGTTTTTACGATTTAAGAAAACGTTTGTACGATTTTAAAAAATAGTATGTACGATTTAATATATTGTACAAACTATTTAATAAATTGTACAAACGATTTAATAAACAAATTGTACAAACGATTTATTAAATTGTAAAAACAATTTACTAAATTGTACAAACAATCTTTAAATCGTACAAACGACTTATTTAATCGTACAAACGACCTATTTAATCGTACAAACGACTTATTAAATTGTACAAACAATTTATTAGATTGTACAAACGATTTATTAAATTGTACAAACAATTTGTTAAATCGTACAAACGTTTTTTAAAATCGTTCCAACGATTTTTTTTAAAAAAAATTCTACATTGTTAAAATGGCACGAATACGCCGTCGTACGTGCCTATTCGATGTTATTAATATTTAAAACAATCGGTTGCTAGTCGCTAATTTTGTCATTCCTTTTTGATAATTTTATCTTTTTTAATCGATGATTATTTGGTTTATATGCAATAAAGTTGTTGTTCGAAAACATACTACCATCATTTCTATTCGAAAAAATACAATTCCTATTGGTTAAACTTCTCATCTTATTACATAATTTTATCTTCATGATCTCCTATGCGATGTTTTTTTTAAATTTTTTTTCAATAATACCATGATTGCATTCTGGGAAATATGACAAATTAAACTAGAATTTGTTGTAAACTCAATTAAATAGGAATGTAAAGTTTAACATTATTATCGAATATAAATCATTTTATCATATAGATTGACAAAACCAAATTTGAAAATATTGGGAATAAAGTAGAAATTTTCTCTCTTCAAGACTTAGAGACTAGAGATCAGCAAAAACTAAGCTGTTGCTATTTAATATTAAATAAATGTGTTTCGTTTTATACATTGATGGAGTAATTATAGAGGATTTAGTTATTTAGAATACTAATTTATTTAATTGATTATGTCTTCTATCAATTTTTGACAAAGATATCCAATATGTTTTAATATAAATTACAGTTTGATCCTAATTTAAGACTTAAAGGCATTGATACGTCTCACCAATTACGGAACATTAAAAAATATTTATAAAAGTTGTAGTAATTTTTTTTTTCAGAAACATCAAGTCATACTCTGTATTATCTTTAACTGAGAAATCAATACTATTTCTGTTATACAAAAAAATATCTCCAGGCAGGGATGGGGGGTGTCACTCACTTTAATGAAATTTTCTAAAAGAACTCCTGCAATATAGTAAACTATATGATCACAAGAAAAAAAACATGAAGTCAATATGCATTTCAGATTCTATAAATAGTAACTCAAGTCTTAATGCTGTTATATACTTAATCATGTGATCAAGTTTGAGCCAGTCAGAGAGCTTAGAATTAAAGGTGATATCACCTTTTCGTGCTAAATAGACGCTATCACCTATTTGAATGAGTGGTATCACCTATTCGAAAAGGTGATATTACCTATTTGAGTTTCTTACAACAGTCATTAATGAATGCTCCCTATAATATATATTATACTACAATGGAACCAAAAAAATTCGGACTACCCACTTTTAATGCATTTTCTACGATTTTCTTGTTGTATACATAGTATATAAGTGAAATAAATTAATTTGTAAGCAAAAAAAAAAAAAAAACAAGCTAATTCAGAGAATTCGTGTCCCCCGCTTAGGGAAAAAGTCGGCTCCCCCTGACTGAATTTGTAGAATTATTAAATGTATACATGTATACTGAAGGAAATAAAATACATGTATGTCAATATGCATATAAAGATTTGATTGCTTATTCTTTATTATGTGTATAGAAGATTTTTTTATATGGAATATTTATCACACTGTAATGATGATTTTATAACCTCATAAATTTTTCATTTCACATGCTGAATACTATCATTTAGTAAAAAAAAATGTATTTAAAAAAAAAAAAAGAAAAAAGAAGGCTCGGCCGAGATTCGATCCCGGGACCTCTCACATTTGAAGCGAGAGACATAACCACTAGACCATGGAGTTACTTTACTCCATATGAATTATATGCAGTACTAAAGTCACATACATGTATATATTCATGTTTTCATGTTCGGTATTCTCAAAATTTTACACAATCCATGGTGTTTGATTTATTTAGCCTTTATTAAACAGTTATAATAGATGTAATAAGAACATAAAGTCCGCCGAGAACCTGTTTTATACGCAATAACTCTCCCCATGCCCCTGCGCTAAAAATAGCGACATGTAATACTATAAATTCTAATAAAACAAACGGGGCGGGGCACTTTGAGAGGGGCGAGAGACGTCCTAGGGAGTTTTGGTATAAAATTACATTGCATAAGCTCAAAATCTTCTTGAAATATCGCCCGGAAATGAAAGTGTTACACATAGACAGAATGTATAAATTTACGACCTTGAACTTTGACCTTTTGACCTCAAAATCAATAGGGGTCTTCTTTAGGCCACAGGGAGTTGTTATGTAAAATTTCATTGCGATAGCTCAAATGGTTCTAGAGATATCGTGTGGAAACGAAAGTGTTTTAACAAACAGAATTTGCTTATTTATGACCTTGACCTTTGACCTTTTGACCTCAAAATCAATAGGGGTCTTCTTTAGTTCATAGGGAGTTGCTATGCTAAATTTCATTGCAAAAGCTCAAAGGGTTCTCGAGATATCGTGTGGAAACGAAAGCGTTACAGACAGACAGAAAGACGGACGGACGGACGGACGGACGGACAGACGGACGGACGGACGGACGGACGGACAAACCCAAATTAATATCCCCCACTTTTCAAGCGGGGGACAAAAAAACTATTCAAATAGGGGACACTACTTTTTGAAGTAAATACCAAAACGAGGCCTCATACCTATGAATTAAATCACAGTAGTGAAAACCCAATCATAAATATGTGTTTTTATGCTGTTGAATTTTGAACCGGTTTCATGATCAAAATTCAACGACCCGGCTCAGTTTTCAACGGATTAGTGTCTAAATTCAACACCTTCGGTCTCAGTATTCAACGTTGAAAAATGACCCCCGGGTCAATTTTCAACCCGGGTCAAAATTCAACGTTACACCGGATCAAAAGAGTGATGCCACAAGCTGGAATTGACACAGACATTTTTAGTGCACATAGCACACGTACCGCTGCAACTCGTGCTGCAAAGTCTATGGGACTGTCGCTCACCAGCATCATGAATGCTGCAGGATGGTCTTAGTCGGGAATAATATTTCACAAGAACTGTTCAATGTGATAACTAATTTGGGCTGTCAGTTTTATCAAAATATTCTACAGTAACTGATAATAAAACTTAACATGTTTTGACAATTGATTGCTGTAATAAATTTGGTAATCTTAACATTTTGGTAATGTTCTCTGCAATATTTAGACATATTGCTAAATTAATTTATTTTCTTAATTAAGTGCTGTGTCCACGCTTTAAATCTCTCACATAATCTCGATACTAACGTATGCTGATGGAGAATTTAAAAATTAAACGATGCTTATATACCAAGTAGAAGTGTGATTGTAATTCTCCAAAGTATACGTCAGTATTAGAGATCGGGTGCCACACCGCACCCACCCAATTTAGAGAGTTTTGTTTTGTGGCCACAACACCTTTAAAGATTGAATTCTGAGAATTGCTTTGCAATCTCAGCTGATTTCTAATACTGACGTATATTTTTTATATTTATTCTATGCATATAATTGGACTAAAATATTCCTTTTTATACTACATATGTAAGATCAAATTATACGGATCAATTATCCTTCTTCTTTCTTGCATTTGGCGTATCTTAATTGTCCAAAATAGTCCAAAATGGTATATACTGTTTCATTTTATTTAAATCTAAAAATTATTTTACTCCCTGCTAAAAATTATGGCACACACTTGTTGAAACAAAACATATTTAAAAAGTTTTTTCCCCGACTGTATACGTATGGACGTTCTCGTTTCATGTTTCTGTTAGAAATTACAATTAATTGATACACGTGATACAATTTGGCATGTTTATTATTTCAAATATTGCCAAAACTCACACGCATGTTTTAAAAAATATTATTAGATCAGTATAAATAAGTAAGCAAAGATGTTAGCAAACTATCCATTGCAAACATCTCGTTCTAATCTTCAACATCGGGAAAATATAAATGCAGAAAAAAATATTTTACTGTCACAATTTATTCAATCTAAATCTTTTAATTGATTCAAATTGTCTTTAACAAACGCTGACCCAACAACCGACAAAACCCCCCTTGAATAGTAGTTTGTATACCAGGTATCTTGGAGCTATGCCCGTAGCAATGGTTTAAAAAAAAGAGGGGGAGGCAGTTCCCCAAATTTTACCTGAGAAGCAAAATGAAATCAAACGAAATTTAATTTTAATTGTAACCTCCCCCCCCCCCCCCCCAAAAAAGGAGGGGTGACTTCCAAGAGTAATTAATCTGACAAGGAAAATTATAAAATGTCCAAATCCCAGAATTTGCCGATGCCCGACAAAAAGCGGGAAGGGAGAAGGATCGAGGGCAACAACATATCTGTAGGAAGATCTACTATGTAGCAAATTTATGCCAAAAAAGTGGACACCGTCCGTGGCCTCTGTTTACATTTACATATAGATCTATGTATATTAGTTTTCATAAGTTAGAAAGGTTAGTTTGATTTTATTTTGACCGACCCAGTAAGTGACCAAATTTTCATTTGAAAGAAATTTGGTTATTTTCACAAACCCACGTATACTGCATGTGTGCATATTCCAGCAATTAATTTATTTAGAGAAAAAAAAAGAATCAGTGAGGAAAAGAGTTAAAATTCTTAGTTTAATTTTATTTCTGTGTCACTATTCATTTCTGTAAAGGGGGTATGGAGAATGTGCATCTATCTTGTGAGCGATCGTATACAAAAAGCATTCGATCTAATTTTAAACTTTATTTTAATTTACCCATCGTATAAGCTATACCACTAAAGCTACTATAACCAGTTAGATTTGGTTACAAGTTGTAAAAGTAATTCCTGGGCTAAATCCGTTTTAGAGGGTAAACGGGGAAGAAGGAATGTTGGCGGGTAGAACGAAGTAGTGGCGCTGTGGGCCGTAATAAAACTAAAGGGTAAAGGTGCCGTATTCCTTATGGTCTTCCAATATAAAGTCCAAGAATTGGTAAATCAGGTTTCCAAATCTATTAGGGACTATGGAGAATAACAAACATGAATTTTAACAATATTTTACAAGACTTAATCGAGTTGGATGTGGCCGGTAGAGCGTCGGGCCTCCAAACTGAAGAGATTATAATAGACAAAGATATTTGTAAGATTGAGAGTAAACAATAATTGACTTTTGACACTAGTTGAGTTAATTGATGGACAGGTGTGTTTCTTTGATAAAATGAACATGAAACAGGTTAGAAAGAAATTGTACAAATAAAGTTATTGGTAAAGGATTTACAAATCCCGAGGCATTAACACCTAACGAGCAACAGTTATTTTGACAGAGTCACAGAGTGTCAATTGGAATGTCTTAATCCTATTTCAAAGGGAATGCGATAAATAAGACACATATTAAAAACAGATAAAGAATTTTACAGATAAACGTCCGAATTTAGTATAAAATATATTAAAAATTTAGCTATTTTAATTCAAAAATGTTAATTTTGCTCGGTGATACTACGTTGACTGGTCTCCAGTAGGAACTGACTCAAAAAATACCCATCATGGCTCAATGATTTTGAGTGCCTATTACAGGGTTAAAATTTACAGCCCCCTTCCGTCATGTGGCGGCGTCTCCATATGAGTGAAAAGTACTCAGGAGGAGCATTAAACCAAACAAAAAAGACAAACGTATCGTTTATGGTCTCTAAAATGCTTTGTTTCACACAGTCCCATGAAAGATAATTACTACTTATTTAAATTTATATCTTTAGCATGAATCTTATTAAAAACAAAGAAACCAAATAGACACTGTTAAACATGAAACATACAGTAGAATAAAATGTATATTACACGGAAAATGTTTCTAGCGATGTCCTCTTAATGACTTACTGATCTGTTGGGCGTTCGGGAGAAGTCCTTAACCATTATTTCTTTAATTGTTTCTGGGTGGTTTGACACCAAAACTAAGGGGGCGTGAAATATTAAAGCAGTAGCACCAAATGTTAAAATGGTATGGCCAAGGATAAGTTTTTAAAAGGTAGTTCAAACTCCAAGGGGTAAAGTTGTTGGTTTCTTTGGAAAGGTCTTGTTACAAGTATTAGATATGTGAAGTATGAAAGCCCTAGCCCTTACCGTTCAAAAGTTATGGCCAAGGTTAAAGTTTTTAAAAAGTAGGTCAAACTCCACGGTCAAGGTCAATGTTCTTGGTATCCAATGAAAGGTCTTCTTACAAGGATTACATATGTGAAGTATGAAAGTCCTAGCCCTTACCGTTCAAATGTTATGGCAAAGGTTAAAGTTTTTTCATAAGAACGGAAATCTCCAACGTCAATGTCAAAAGGTCAGAGTTGTTGTTATCCAATGAAAGATCTTCAAACGAATGCACTGATGCCTGGAAGCTCGCGCCCCTACGCAACACAGTCAAATCATGGTCTTATGCCATATGATGGATATCAAACAAATATGGGTCAGTTTTTCTCCAGTTTTCCAATGAATACTTATTATGTTTTCCACAATCCCTTTCATCAGCCATCAATCTACCCCACTTCATACGGTCAGATATACCCACCAAGCTTTGTGCGAGAACATCATATTCCTTCGCAAATTCATGATCCACCACCAAATTCCCGTCGTAGTGTTGACGCATCAACCAATAAGAAAGTGACGTCCGTACTTCATTGCCTGAAAATTCTATAACTGACTCTCCTTCTTGTGATGAGAACAATCGCATAAATTCTAGAGAGTTCACAATAATTTAGCACCCGGAAGATCTAAATTATACCGTCGGAGGGTATGGGAATTTAGTAATATCCTTCAGTGGATTTGAGATGCATTTAAGGTGCAATCAAATTACAATATTTATATATTCTTCTTTTATTTTATTGGAGAGATACGAAGAAATTTTGTTATGAAGTAATGATATCAAGCAGCCATGTTCTCTCAAAAGGAAAAGATCATTTGCAATAATTCTAAGGAGATACATGTAGCATCAATGAGAGAAACAAGTCTCTGCGTTACAAGAAAATCATAAGATGTTACAGTGACCTATAAGAATTTAATCTATGGCCAAGCCATTGCAACTGAATTATCAACATTTAAATGTAGTACATCCATGAAAATCACATCTAATAAGTATTTAAATTTCAGTTTTGTGTATTATTCCAGACAGTTACAGAATAGGAAAGTATTAAATATTTTTTTGATACTGATAATGCAATGTCGATGAAGGGAAGAAGTTTTTCAATCATTTCTTTCTTCTTTTCCAGCGATCATCTGAGGAAGATGAATCTTAAGTTAGAAAATCAAATATACAAGGCTTCAGACATGATGAAGAACCCCCAAGAAAATTGAATCGATGATTGTCTGGCCACCTCCGTCAGAGAACCGGAAGAACAGGATGTGTTTATCGAGATAGTCGAAAGTAACTGAGCGGGTAGTACCAGAGGTATTCTAGCTTCGAAACCATATTTGGTGAACATTCCACGTCGAGGACATTTCAACAGCAGTACTGGTATGATTAACACAAGGAGTTACGACTCTGTGATTGGGGAATTTCTGACTCTAGGCTTAGGTCTTCGAGTCTGAATGTGGAGGAGAGAGAGCATGAACTTCAGCCGTGAGATAAACGCCAAATACTTAGTCGACAGTTGTTGATGCTTTTGAAAATATGCTTCAAAAGGAAAGGAATTAAATATTGTAGATTTGATGCAATTAACAGATATAATATTTGATAATGATAATTAATCTTTCAATATTGTGTTCAAAAATGTACCTATATGGCTGTTTTTCACTATTACCTGTACAAGTACACCATTTAAACCTTTCTTTAATTCACTGATAGGCTTTATATTCATTATGTACATAATGTAATAGGGATGACATCCAACAAACCGTGAAAGTAAATATAAGCATTTCAGTAACGTTTCGGAGACTGCTTACATTTCATAAAAGACCTTACCATGTATTTGACATTTCAAATTTAATAGTGCATAAGACTTTATACGGCAAATCTTATGCTACGAGTGGGGAAAAATAACGCAGTAACATTTCTGAAAATGTCTGCGTTAATTTAATACAGAGGAATAGCCTTTAGTTAAGCTTAGCGACAAATAATCTAGAATAAAATAAAACCCTTATATGTATGATGAGCAAAATGGATTCATATTTTTTCAAGGGCCTTTTATTTTTAATTATGTACATTGTTGAGAATTTGCTCATTCTCATGTACACCTTCTTGAAAATCAGCGTTTTTATGCCCATGTAATCGAAGATTCGGGAACATATAATTTTTGCCTTGTCAGTC
This sequence comes from Saccostrea cuccullata, assembly GCF_032062105.1. Lineage (NCBI taxonomy): Eukaryota > Metazoa > Mollusca > Bivalvia > Ostreida > Ostreidae > Saccostrea > Saccostrea cuccullata. Next base: position 21,073 of record NW_026929691.1, on the reverse strand, counting down.
TTTCTGTTTAGCTATTGTTTGTTTCCCGGAAAAAAATCTTACCTTGCAAATATTTTTGAGTTTCACATACTTAAAGAAAAAGCGATCCTTGGTTATTACATTTGGAACAACTAAGGGTTTCATATTACACACGACATCGTGACAAGCTCTTCCTTGGACGCATTACATTTTTGTTCTTTTCACCTGGGAGTCAATTTAAAGCTAATTTTGAAAATTTTAACCTCATGCAAAACAATTTAACGGTTGTGCTAGGGCTGTCAGTTTATTTAACCTTTGTCATAAGCTGTTGCATAGTTTGCACATTTCATTTATTGTTTATTAATCTAAAGGTTTTCAAATCTTATTAATACACCGAGGCGTTGTCAAAGCCAAGAAAACGTCACCCCTGTTTTGCAAATGCAATAAAAAAATACCATCTAGAGCTTACTGAAAGTTGCTGTTCGAAAATTAATCAGTATGAAGTATTTTCAGAATTTATATATGTTGACATTAAAGTGAAATTTTATGCCGAACAATTGATATGAGAAACATTTACATAAACAATTTTGTACTCTATGGAAATAATTCATTAATCTTATTTAAAAAACTGAGTTTCACACGTCTTTTAAAAGCAGAAAATAAGAATATCTATGACCTAATAAAATGAAACTGTTTTTCAAATCATTTTCTGAACGTAAAGAAGATGGCTTCTTTTTTCGATACAGTTACTCAGTTGACATTTAAAAAGATTTCCTTTCTTGGTCCATCTTTGTCAGCATTTAAAGGCTTCCAGGAATAGATCTGAAATTAAAAAGTACATGTTAGCTCTACGTACATGATCTACTCGTAACATCACCTCCTAGCGGAGGCGAGATTTCTTAAAAATTGGTATACTAAAAGTATTCAAACAATTTATGCACAATTTATTTGGCCAAGTCAGACACTATAATTATCTCTGTTGCTCATTTACGGGTACCAAGTATATTAATCATAATAAAGGACCTTTTTCTTTAATTCAATATACAAAATGGCATATTTTGCCCGGACAATTTCTTGAGAACGGAGGTCTATCTTTTTTCCATGAAAAAGTAGTGGTATTTTTTCTTTTAAAAAGAATTTGAATAATCTGTAATTCTTGTAGATAGAAATACCTTTAAATAAAAACGCTGGGCTTCTTTTTAAAAATATGAATTTGCTCAATCTTCTCATGCATTCTTTACACTTTCTTGAAAGTCAGCCATATATTTTTTAAATTACGTTTTTATGCCTCTGTAATCGAACATTTTGGAACATAAATATACTTTTTGATTTGTCATACTGTCTTTTTACTTGTTATTGGTTTGATTGTTTCCCTGAAAATTCTAACCTTGCCTATATTTTTTTATTAGTTGGGGTTGTGACTTTTATTTTGCACAGTCGTATTTCTTAAAACAAGTCCTTGCTTTGGGTACCAACATGTTTTTGTCGTCTTCATCTAAGCGTTTTTGGAGCACTTGAGTTTGCCTACTTTTGCAAAACTTTGCCAAACCTTAACCTTTGTCATAACTTCAAACGATAAGTGCTAGGACGTTCATTCTTCGCATGTTAAGACCTCCCCTTGATATCAACAACTTTGATTATTTGGCCTACATATAAAAAAGACATCGATTCTTGGTCGTTTCCTTTGGTACAGCTTGGGTTTTCATATTTCACATGTTCCCATGACAAGTTATTTCCTTGAAACTTTTATTGTTGACCCTTTCACCTTGAAAGAAACTTTATCCTTTGTCATAACCTTTGGCATTTTTTGTTATATATTGTTTATTGATCTTAGAGGTTTTCAACTCTTATTTATACAAAAAGATGCCGTCAGCACCAAGAAATTGACACCTTGTTTTGGCAATGCATGATTCAGTGTGAACATTTTTAAAACATGCCAACAAGAACTTACCGAAAGTTACTGTTCGGAAATTGGCTAGTATGAAGAATTTTTCAGTATTTCTATGCTGGTGTGACATTAAAAATAAAAATTATATCGAACGATAAATATGAGAGGCAATTCCCAGTTTGTGGAATTATTTCATGAATCGTATACTGTAGTAGAGATAACTGAGGTTCACACGGCTTTCAGCAGCAAATAAGAATGTCTATGACTTCATATAAAATAAACTTTATTTCAAAAAAATTTCTGGATCAGACGAAGATATGACTACTTCTTGTGTCAGAGTTACTTTTTCGGCATTTCAATAGATTTTCTTCCCCCTTCCTTTGTCAGCACCGACACGACTTCTAGGAATAGATTTGAAGTTAAAAAAAATACATGCCAGCGGCGTAGGCGAGATTTCTTAAAATTGGTATACTAAAAGTATTCAGACATTATTTATTGGGCCAAGTCCGAAACTGTAACAACCTTTTATTATCTAGCTCTTCCACGGGTATATTAGTCATAAGAATAAAGAACCCTTGTTATATCAACATGCAAAAGTTAGCCTATATCCTTTTTTCCACGAAATAAGAAACGGTGAATTCTTTTCCTTTATGAAAAGCATTTGAATAAAATCTGCAATTCTGTTAAATAAATAAAACCTAAAAACTAGTGCTAATTGTAACGGGGACCGTTACAGATGTTCCCCAAACGCTCCCCAACTCCCTTTTGGTGCCATATTCCCTGTAAGCTTCATTAAATAAGACAAACTCGATGCATTTAAGACTTTAATAACGTTTACCCAGAAGTGTACCAAGTTCATTCAAATTTTGCGTGCGCATGTGAATGCATGTGCGTAATGACCATATCATCTTGTCTACACAATCTATATATTTTAATATACTCAATATTAAAGTATTTAATCCAAAAGTATTAAAAAGATACGCTCATTCAAGTGTTTTTTGATTTTGCTCATTTCACGTGCACGCACGTGCATACATGAGCATGGTGACCATACCTTCTTGTAGATGCCCATTACATCTATCTATGTTCTAAATCCCACCCCGTTTGGTTGAAAACCAAGGGAGTTATAGCTGTTTAACGTTTCAGCCAATCAGATTGCAGCGCACATACATGCACGTGTATGCATGTGCATGGTGACCATATTTTCTTGTAGTAGTCCAGTATATCTATCTATGTTCCAAATCCCATCCTGTTTGGTTGAAAATCAAGGGAGTTGTAGCTATTTAAAGTTTAAGCCAATCAGATTGCAGCGCACGTGCATGCACGTGTTTTCATGAAAATTGCTATATATCATGTTGTAGGATATCCTAATGCATGGCTTTTTTTAAAATTTCAAAGGATTTCGTCAAAAAACAAGAAAGATATTGAGACTTTAGTTTCAGCCAATCAGAGCAAAGCGCACGTGCATGCGCGTGAGATCTTGCTATTTTGACCATGTCATAATGTCTATGCTACTAATAAATCCTTATATTATAAGTTTCAAAGCATTTCATAAAAAATTTAAAAAGTTACGCCTATATCAATTAAAACGGTCATTACACATGTTGCACGTGCACGCTGTTGCAAGCACGTGCGCGCAAAATGACCTTCGTTCCGCAAATCTACATAACATGTCTACTGACCCTAAAAACATTTCACCTTAGTCGGATGTATAGTTTACGAGATCATTCCCGGACAAAAAAGTACCCAGGAAGAAGAAGAAAAATAATAATAATAATAATAACTAGTGCTAATTGTAACGGGGACCGTTACAGATGTTCCCAAACGCTCCCCAACTCCCTTTTGGTGCCATATTCCCTGGAAGCTTCATTAAATAAGACAAACTCGATGCATTTGAGACTTTAACAACGTTTACCAAGAAGTGTACAAAGTTCATTCAAATTTTAGCATTGCACGCGTGTGCATGTGAATGCATGTGTGTAATGACCATATCATCTTGTCTACACAATCTGTATATTTTAATATACTTAATATTAAAGTATTTCATCCAAAAGTATTAAAAGGATACGCTCATTCAATTGTTTTTTTGATTTTGCTCATTTCACGTGCACGCACATGCATACATGAGCATGGTGACCATACCTTCTTGTAGATGTCCGTTATATCTATCTATGTTCTAAATCCCACCCCGTTTGGTTGAAAACCAAGGGAGTTATAGCTGTTTAAAGTTTCAGCCAATCAGATTGCAGCGCACGTACATGCACGTGTATGCATGTGCATGGTGACCATATTTTCTTGTAGTAGTCCAGTATATCTATCTATATTCCAAATCCCATCCTGTTTGATTGACAATCAAGGGAGTTATAGCTATTTAAAGTTTAAGCCAATCAGATTGCAGCGCACGTGCATGCACGTGTTTTCATGATAATTGCTATATATCATGTTGTAGGATATCCTAATGCATGGCTATTTTCAAAATTTCAAAGGATTTCGTCAAAAAACAAGAAAGAAATTGAGATTTTAGTTTCAGCCAATCACAGCAAAGCGCACGTGCATGCGCGTGAGATCTTGCTATTTTGACCATGTCATATTGTCTATTCTTCTAATATATCCTTATATTATAAGTTTCAAAGCATTTCATCAAAAATTTAAAAAGTTACGCCTATATCAATTAAATCAGTCATTACACATGTTGCACGTGCACGCTGTTGCAAGCACGTGCGCGCAAAATGACCTTCGTTCCGCAAATCTACATAACATGTCTACTGACCCTAAAAACATTTCACCTTAGTCGGATGTATAGTTTACGAGATCATTCCCGGACAAAAAAGTACCCAGGAAGAAGAAGAAAAATAATAATAATAATAATAATAAGAAACAGAGTAAAAACAATATGTTCCCCAACTTCGTTTGGGGAACATAATAAGAAACAGAGTAAAAACAATATGTTCCCCAACTTCGTTTGGGGAACATAATTAAAACGCTGGGGGTTCACTTTAAAAATATGACTCTCACTCCTCCCTTAATGAGAATATATTAATCAATACCCTGGACCCTTTAAACAGTTCCAGTCAACAGCCTCTGTTTGGAATACACACATTGACGCACTACACATACTTCAGGCCCCACGATTCTTCACTTGCAAAGTTTTCTGAAGGAAAAAAATTTAAACAGGTAAACATTTTTTCTACTTTTACTTGGGCTGTATTGATTGAGAATTTTTAAAAAGATTTCTTTAAGATGAATATAAAGTTTTATATAATTCTATTGGTATTTTCCGCCCGTAAAGAAAAATTGCTGCTTAGAATTAACTTGTTTTCTTAATTCTTTTTTTTTTTACTGAAAACAATCCTTAATAAATTCAAAACACCCAGAAACTCATTTAAAACATTATTTTAAAGTCTTTTTTAAGTGCATAAATTTTTGTTTAAAAATCCTGTAACCCAACATGTCATTAATTTTGATTAGTAACAAAGACAAATTGCTTTCAACTCAATACCATTAAGTAGCTTTGTCGTTATAAAAGTGTTGGCTTTCTGTTCCAAGGTAGCGTGAATTTGGACAAATCGTCCCTACTTCCAAGAGGGAAATCACACGACTTGCCAATTACGCTCAACACACAAATATAAGCATAACACAAAAGACTGGTATACCTTAAATAATTTAACGTAAAGAAATCAATCATAAGAATTACTGAAAATACTCTCTATATTTTTTTTTCAAAACCACTGACACATACAGTTGCGCCTGCTGTTCGGCCACCCTTAATCAGCGACCACTCCTCATGAGCGGTGTCGCATAATATACGTTCCGGGTATTTCGCGTTCCGGTCGGAACCTTAAAATCATAATATTGGTTCCGGATTTTACTGTAATATAGGTTCCGGTGTAAAGACGAATAATGACCCCCATCGAATAATGACCGCGGTCATTTTTCAACGACAAAAAATGACCCCCCACCCGTAGAAAAAATCATTTTTTGTAGAAAAAGAGTCCTAGGGGTCATTATTTTAAATGTTAGTCCTATAAAAAATTGACCCCCATTGAAAAATGACCCCCTTTACAGTGATACGAAATTTATAACAGGTGAAACTAATTTTTACATTTTCTGTAACCAGAAAAAATACAAAAACTTGTATGAAATAATTAAGAGATTCACGTAGTCTTTCAATGCTAAAATTGTGTTTGAAAAGAGATTCTTTAATTATCAAGTTAATAAAATTTATTTTTTAATATTCCTCCTTATAATGTTTGCTTAAAAAATGATATTCCACTTGTTTTTAGAAATCAAACCATGCAACAATCAGGTTTAAATACTCTTTAATAGGAAAAATTAATTTTTCCTTCATTTCAACATTTAGCTTGTATAAGTTTGACAAATCCTATTTGACAATGAAAGAGGAGGAAATTTGTATCCCCTTCCCAAAAAAGAACATCACGTTAAATCAAAGAAAAAAAAAATGAAAAGCAAAAATATAAACAAAACTCTATACCTTTCAATAATACTGAAAGTGGCTCTAGATCAAATATTGAAATGAAGTTAAGCCTTCACACAAGTACTATCATATCATAATTTACTTCGTCATGATTAAAGCATACTTTAAATGTTGGTGGAGGTATACTTGAAAGTATTGTGGCAAAGTAGCAATTGAAAATTAGTAGATTATTGAAGATTCGGGGGTATATAGTTTTATCGTGTCTGTCTGTATGTCTGTCTGCCTATCTTGGGGTCTGTTTGTCCGCAAAAACTTTAACTTTGACCATAACTCTTCATTTATTGGAGCTATGTCTTTTATATTTAATAGGTGTATTCCTTGTGACAAGACCTTACTTTGGGTACCACCAAATTTGACCTTTTGACCTTTACCTTGGAGTTTATCCCATTTAACACGAAAATGCCATATATTTACATTGGCCATAACTTTTAAACGGTAGATATTAGTACTCTCATACTTCACATATGTATTTTTTTGGCATGACCTTTCATTGGATACTAAAAACTTTGACCTTTTGACCTTGACCTTGGAGATTTCCGTACTTATGAAAAAAACTTTAACCTTTTCCATAACTTTTGAACAGTAAGGGCTATAGGGTTTTCATACTTCACATATAACTCATTCTTCAGAACTGAATTTAGATGTGTGACCAAAGGGCTATTAAAAATAATCAGTTTTATTATTTACGTCTGCTTACACATTATTTATAGGAAAATAAAGGAGAAAAGAAATATTTTTCAAAAAAACACCAGTATTGAAAAATGAGTTACATGTAATCCTTGTTACATTAAACCTTTCTTAAGAAACCATCAACTTTGACCCTTTGACCCTTGAGTATGACCTACCTTTCAAAAACTTATCCTAAGCCATTTCGTTTGAACAAGTGGTGCTAGGGCTTTCCTATTTTGCAGTTGTATTTCTTGTGGGAAGACCTTATTCTGGGTAGCAATATATTTAAATTATATTTAAGAAAAGTTTAAGCTTCGCTATGTTGCCATACAGGGGCATAGCTGTTTCACAAACACATTTTTTTATTTATAAAAGGAGTTGCGGATAAGAGATGGATACCCCAATGCGTAACAGACGGACGGACGGACATCCCGATCACTATATACCCTCCCGCTTTTCAAGCGCAGGATATAATGATGTATGATACTACTGATTTTTTCTGTCAGAACGATGATTTCCACCATCGAAAAACACTGTTTACCTAACCCTTTAGGCTCGATAAATCTTTTACTCCTTTAGATTCTGAATCATCGCATTGACCTAAAATTATAGCTATAATTGTACACGTATTATGTTATGAGATCAACATATCCTCAATTTATTACCAATTAGCTCAGGTGAGCATTTTGGCCAAGATGCTTCTTTATCTATTTCTTTTTGCCCCCTAAAAATTCAGCTTTAATCCACAGGGAGTCATTTTTCTACGGGGGTCATTTTTCTTCACGTAGGTTCTGCAAATTTTTAGGGTGGTGACACTTTTTCAACGGGCAAAAGGGTCATTTTTCGACGTCGAAAAATGACCGGGGGTCATTTTTCGCCGTAGAATATTGACTTGGGGTCATTTTTCTCTGTCGAAAAACCCCGGTCATTATTCGATGGGGGTCATTATTCGTCTTTACACCGTCCATGAGTTCAATCTTCGAATCGCGGTATCTGACCAGATTTTATTCCACATTGAGCCATGGAAGTAGTGGGTTTTTTTTCTTGAGGTTTTAGCATGGCGCAGCGACATTCTATTTTCGTGCGTCACGCAATGTTCTTTTCGTGTCGTGCCCGTTTTGTACAGCAATTTTAAAAAATAGATGAATAGATAGCCTGATGATACTCTTTCTGATACATATGACTTTAGTCGCATTATAACAGTTATAAGGCTTTGTTTAATATCTTATGTATACAAATCGGTTATCTACATCTCAATTCCCTTTGTTTATTTAGTGCATGCCAGATGTGAATCTCTCGCTTGAATGCACGCAAACCCGGCATTATAAACAGGTAAAGAGCATGGTTATGAGATAAACAATTTAAGACTGGGTTTACGAAAGACTAACATTTTTAAAAAGAAACACAATGTCAAGGAATTAATGAATTGATAAATTTTTAATTTCAGAATTCGATAAAAGTAAAGAACAAATACTGATAATTATATATTTACGGAATTAAATTCTCTGTTTAAATGATATTACACGTGTTGACAATTCACCAAGTCGAGGCTCAAACACGGCTTCCATTCCACATAATTAGAGATTTTTTTTCATAATTAGATATTATTGATGAAATGGCGTGATAATATGGTTTATATTCCATTGGAAATATGTATATGATTCACTGTTGAAGATTGTTACGTAATTATATGGTTTATTTTCTTCTAAATTAATCTTCATATACTACATGTATTTCATGATGATGTGATTTATTCCGTAATGATATAAACATGAAAACAAGAATACGAATATGGTTTATTCCCTTTAATACCAAAAAGCCAAGCACGTGTAATTAATAAAAATAATGATTGTTTTTTTTAATCGTCGGAAGAAAAAAATAGTAATTGAGATATGAAAAGTAAAGACAATATATGTTGATTCGCTCGGCTTCTTTTTTTCAAATACGACCAAGTTTTCAAAACAAAAAAAAAGTTTTTCTCTTTTTCTTTTCTTTCGTCTTTTTTTTTTTTTTTTTTTGCTATTTGTTTGTTTTAAAGGAATTGAAATGCACATTAGTGTTACTTCGAGGAATGTCCTAACCACGAAACGCTTAAGATATGTGGTAAAAAATTATTCCTGGGTGTTTGAATACATAAAAACACGATGAAGTTGGTAAAAATATTATCGTTTTATACAATCATGCCATTCATAGGCGTCGGAACCGGAGGGGGTTGGGTAGGGAGGCTTAGCCCCCCATTTTTTTTTTTTTAAAAATAGACATAATATAGAAATTGTACATTGGGGCGTAGGTTTACCACCCCCCCTCCACTTTTTCAACCGATACGTTGCAGTTGAGTTTAAAACAGGGTGAATGGTAGTGTTTGGAAAAAAAATACTAGCACTGGAAGAAGTTCTATCATAACCCCCCCTCCCCCAACCCCAACGCCCACGAAATGGAATTTTCGTGTTTAGACAATTGACACATTTTCCTTTTTTGCTTGTCAAGATTTCTTTTGTAGGTTTTATTTTTTTTCTTTCACTTAAGCCCTTTCAGTTTGCTTCTGACGCCAATGTCATTATGTTGAAATAATCTCCACTGCTTTGGAGAAAAATATTAAATAAATACACGAAGGTTAAAAAAACAATGTTCATGTAGCTGCGCTACGTGTTTTAAAAATCTCACCCCTTCTCCAATTTAAAAGAAAATGGAAATGAAAGTTGTTTATCAATATTTCCTCACTTTGTTATGGGGGAGTTTCAATTATAACAGTTTCAAAAATGTAAAAGTTTTATTTAATTTTTAATTATTTTGCAAAAAATGGAATAGAGTTCTATTTATTATTTTCTGGAGCATCACTGTTATAGAAAAGAAGAAAATTACGTTGCAGGATTCTGGCATATTGTAGATGCTAGTTTGCACAAATCGTGGCAATTGAAGGTAAGACGGGACCAGAATTTATAGGGAATAAAATTGTATTTTTTAATTAAAATATTATACATGCAGAACAAAATGGATCCATTGAACCAACTGGGATAGCGGAAACAAGTGTCTAAGGGGAGTGATTTTTGGGAAAACAGATGCTAACATGGAAATACAAGTGTACAGAAAGAATGTTTTAAAATGTTCTCAATAATACCCAAGGTAATTCAAACATGAGTTATAAAACAAGCTAATTCAGGGAATCTATGTCCCCCGCATTAGGGAAAAGAAGAGCATGCACGAACCTAAAAGGGGGGGGGGGTTAAGACGGGTGTGCGTTAGGGAGTTATGGTATATTTCATTGCAAAATCGTAAATGCTTCTTGAGATATCGTCCATGGCCAGAAATGAAAGTTTTACACCCAGAAAGAATATACAAATACATGTATATGAATTAACGATGTTAGGACATAGGGAGTTGTGGTATAAAATTCCGCTCAAAGACTTCTCTCCATGGATATCGCGTGGAAACGAAAATGTTAGACATAATTTATGAAATCATTACCTTGACCTTTGACCTCAAAATCCTTAGGGCTTTCTTTAGGCCATAGGAAGTTTTTAAAATTTCTTTTCTATACCTCAAAGGTTTTTCATCTGTATACCTGTATTTCGGGCTGTCTGTCTGTCTTTTCCGATCTTTGACTAAGATAACTCAGACTGGAACCCAAATTATGGCCAGAAAGTTATGGTCATAATTCTGGGTTACTATTACTGAGAGTTATTTTAAAAATCTTTTGCTATTTTGAAATTTCTTTTCCACTTTGTGTCGAAGATAAGTTAGCCCGGATACAAAATTATGATCTAATTTAACGTTCCGGGTTAACATTACTGGGTGAATTTTCAACTATTTTTGCTACTTTGATGTTTCTTTTCCACTTTATGACGAAAAGAAGTTAACTGGAACCAAAGTTATGATCATATTTATCGTTCCGGTTTAGCATTACTGGGAGTATTTTCAACTATTTTTGCTACTTTGAAGTTCCTTTTCCTTTTTATGACGAAGATAAGTTAGCCCGAAACCAAAATTATGATCATATTTAACGTTCCGGGTTAGCACTACTGCGGGTGAATTTTCAACTATTTTTGCTACTATGATGTTTCTTCTCCACTTTGTGACGAAGATAAGATAGCACGGAACCAAAATTATGATCATATTTAACGTTCCGGGTTAGCATTACTGGGCGCATTTTCAAATATTTGTGCTACTTTGAAGTTCCCTTCCCACTTTATGACGAAGATAAGTTAGCCCGGAACCAAAATTATGATCATCTTTAACGTTCCGGGTTAGCATTACTGCGGGTGAATTTTCAACTTCTTTTGCTACTTTTCAACTATGTTTGCTACTTTGAAGTTCCTTTTCCTTTTTATGACGAATATATAAGTTAGCCCGGAACCAAAATTATGATCATATTTAACGTTCCGGGTTAGCATTACTGGGTGCATTTTCAACTATTTTGGCTATTTTGAAGTTCCTTTTCCATTTTATGACGAAGATAAGTTAGCCCGGAACCAAAATTAGGATCATATTTAACGTTCCGGGTTAGCATTACTGGGTGCATTTTCAACTATTTTGGCTATTTTGAAGTTCCTTTTCCATTTTATGACGAAGATAAGTTAGCCCGAAACCAAAATTAGGATCATATTTAACGTTCCGGGTTAGCATTACTGGGTGCATTTTCAACTATTTTTGCTGACATGAGAGTCCTGATTTTTTTCTATACTTTTGTCTAATTATTACCTCATACTTTTTTGTGTAGCGGTCCTTTTCTGGTTTTCAGTTAACATTATAAACTTGATATTTTGAATGATCACTTACAGAACTATCAATACTTTCGTCAAAACATATCTGGTTCTAATTAAATATTGTGTCTCCCCAGGCGCATGTTCAAGAAGTTTAAACAAAATAGCTGTAGTTGAAGTAATCTCCCCTCCCCCCTTTACCTGACCCAAAAAAAAAAATATATCCACAGAAATGTTTATGAATTAATTTATTACACGAAACTCAATTTCTTCATATTGAATGTTTTATATATATATATAATTTCCCCGCTGATATGCCGTCTAATCACACCTTTTACATCCTTCATCCACACGTTTCCTATTATGTTCGTGTACTCTGTTTTATTTACTACTATATAGAACATGTAATTTGGCTTCACAAAAACACAATAGCTGTTTAAAGAATGTAAGGAAATCAAAATATTACCAAATGATTTTTTTTAATTGGTAAATATAATTTATCTATGATAATTATCAGCTGATTAGGTTATCATTTGCCTAAAATTCTTTCATTTACAATTGGAAATTACATGACTGTGTGCTTACTGCGATTCACTTGACTGCTTATTTGAATCGATAGAAGGGTGCCGTAAAACAACATGATGGGGTATATCAATGAAAACAAGTTTCACACCTTCTTTTGTTTACAAAGAAACAAAATAATCAACAGGAATTCCATGAATAATGTTTTAGTACAAGTAGAAACATAAATAAATATGTTAAAAGACCGTATATTTGGACTTCTAAATCTAAATATCTGTATGTGTTACGTTTATAAATCCTTTGTTATCATATATAACCTTTAAGAAAAGAAAAAAATCAAAATATTAATTTTAAATACAGTTTTAAAAAGGATGTTGGGAAGCCTGGAGCGTTTATTATGGCCGGAACCAAACTTACGCGGGCCGGAACGTTTATTATAGCCCGGAACGAATATTATAGGTATTTAGCGTTCCGGAACGCTAAGTTACCCGGAACGTAAATTATGCCAGTTTGTATGGACCTACATTTGAATAAGTTCATTTTGATTGGTCAATTACTGGTGTGATACCTTTTAGGTCCTGTGCGCTCAACATGCCTGTTTTCAGCGGCCATTTTGTCTTTTTTGTCACATGACTTCCGTCTGGCACGTGACCTCGTATCCTCGGGAAGCCAAACATGAACAGCTGATAATGAGTATTTACCGATAATTGCGGGTGTAATTTGAATTCTGTCAGAATTAGATAGGTCCGTAAACGGTGTCTTCTACTTATTCCCACTTTTTAAAAATCTCAATTCCACTATTCCCACTTGCAAATAACAATAGATGTTTAGATTTACCTGTATTCTGTACATTTTAAGACAGAAAATAATGAATACATCTATGAGAAAATAAGATTTATTTCGGATTTTTGAAATAATAAAAAGGTCTTACAAGAAAAAGCAACTTATTAATAGCTTAATGTAAAAATATAGTTAATTATTTGTTTACACAAAAATTCCACCTATTCCCACATAAAATCTTACCTTTTTCTACATGATTTTCAAAAAGTGGGAATAGGTAGAATGAACCCCGTAAACTATCATTTACAACCGACAAACCTAGTTTATCAACTGTGAAACTCTGCTTAGCTCATATTTGTGAATTTGGCGTGCCCTAGAAAATAGAACTTCAGAGTATATTCAATTACAAGTAAAGTCTTTATAATTTTCAACTCTTTCGATTGTTTCTAGAGTATCAGCCCATACATGTAACAATAACCTTTTTTACAATAAAATTTATTCTTCATCGGTCAACAGTTTCAAGTGTTTATGAAAATTAAAACTTGTTTAAAAATTACATTAAAATTGATATCATGAACTATAGCTTTCTGCTTTGGTTACTATATTGTAAAACTATGCTTTATTATTTCTTAAAATTAATTTGCCACAAAACTTGCATTTAAAGAATTGCCAGTCATGTCAAATAATATGAAAATTAATTTTCTACAGAGCACACATTTATTTTTTATCCGGTATATTGTCAGTGTTTCTCTAGTTTTAATTTCAATATCTTCTTCAAAACATGAAGTTTAATTTTAATGATGGCATTTATGGAAAATTATATATAATCATCGGGTTCTTCGAATTTGAGCGGAGGTGTGCATCACACTATATCGAAGAGAAACGTTAAACAAAGAAAACAGTATTAGGATTTAAAAGGAGGTGACTTGACACTCCCTATTTTCCTGCACAAAAAAGATCAGTTAAATATTTTATATTTAACCTTAAACAGCTAAAACGCGTAATAATTTTTTGAAATTCGGTCCTTTTTTGTTTTGGAAAAGCCACACACCTTTCATCGAAAATAAATAAATTATGTAGGGTTAATTAAAAGTAAACCATGAGATATATGCGACAAAAATGCCCTCTAGAAAACCTCTATATTCACATAGACAATTTTGCATTTTTAAAAAAATGTTCAAATATATCTTCAAATATATCTTATATTTTCGATGCAAGAATATACACGTAGTCTGTTTTTTCATCAATGGTCTTGCCTTTTTAAAAAAAAAGAACCAAAACCATCGATCATTGCCCTGGTATTTGAGGGCATCCACACATTGCAATATACATTATCAATATGGACACTAGCTGAAGCATCTTTCTTACCGGGATAAAACAGTTATCGTGTTTCAATATTCAATCAACAAGTTGTTTAAAGCTTGACGAAACATTGTCCTCACAACTCACATAAATAGTTAATGGATTAAAGTATGATAAATCTATAATGTTCTGAAATAAATTCAGTATTAAATGTGTAATAAAGAGATTACATTACCTATTATCTTTAGGTCCTCATTCGGATTATACGTAAATAGAAGGAGGAGCTGTGCTTTGTTTTCTGTACCTTTACTTAGTTTCTTTTCAGGATGGCAAGAGAACAGCTCGTAACAATGAGTTGCCTGGTGCCGCTAGGACGTATTATTATTGTTCTTATAAACATTTTATTTCTGGTGAGTAATTTTATTATATATGTGTAGTCATCCAAAACTTTTAAACAAAAATATTTCAATGTTTCGATCAAGTACAATATTTTCTATATAGACACGTAGTATCGTATTTGAAAAAGGGGTGCAAAAAATTTCTTAGCTAAGAAATTAAAAAGAAAAAAAAGGAGTAACCCCCCAAAAAAATTCCAAAATCGAAATATACAACATATTTTTTAGACGTTTATTAATGTGGTTAGGGTAGAGGGTCCATATTAATTCAAAACAAAAAATTATTTCTTTAGTACTACATTAGTAGCAATTTTTTAGTCATTTTCTGACAAAACAGGGGAACCCTTTTTAAAATGGACATTTTAATGTTATGTTTGGAAATAAGAGCGGTCCCACTTGACTCCCTGATACTAAGTACATAAGTATGTGCTTTATTATGCTTATGGTGAATCTAAATGTAAGTGGAGTGACAAATCCCGTTACCCAATGTTAAGTTTGTAGACTTATATAGTACGTCTATGAAGACCGTTGTGAAATGCGGAAGATATATTGAATAATAATCTTAAGTTTGACGCAATCTAATTTACAATACACGAGCAATGATAAATGTCAGATTATGTCAAATAACGAACATAGAATGAGAGAAAAAAATGTTACATTTTGGTAAAACAACTGATGCATTTTTAGAATATGAATTTTCGACATAACAGTAATTTTTTAAAATATGAAAATTATATTAAGTGTTCTTTTTGCAGATTCTTGGCCTGGTGTTTCTCGCTATTGGATTGATATGTTTAGTGGGAGAAAGTTTACTGGAATCTTATTATAAAACTACTTTGGCTACGTTACAAAGTGAATTGGAGAAAAATTACTTTGGGATTGTGGATGTTTCTTCCCCAGATAGCAGGATGTTATTGGACCTTTGTTGGGCCAACAACGCTCCTTATGTTGGGCCACTGTTTGAATTCAACATTGGGCCATCGGTAATTTGCTCATCGGCCCTTAATCAAACCAACTTGTTGGCTTATTGTTGGGCCAATGTAACAGTTAATATCGGGCCACTGTTGGGCCAGTGTATTATTTCAATATTGGACAAACGTCATTTTTGTACAATTGGGCCATTGTAAGCAACTAATGTTGGGCCAACGGTAATTTGCTTATCGGCCCTTAATCAAACCAACTTGTTGGCTTATTGTTGGGCCAATGTAACAGTTAATATTGGGCCACTGTTGGGCCAATGTATTTTTTCAATGTTGGGTAAACGTCCTTTTTGTACAGTTGGGCCATTGTAAGCAATTAATGTTGGGCCAACGGTAATTTGCTCATCGGCCCTTAATCAGACCAACTTGTTGGCTTATTGTTGGACCAACGAACGGATATCATTGAGCCATTGTTGGGCCATGCACTTATTCTTTCAATATTAGGAAAACATCATTTTTGGGCCAACGTTGGTTTGGATATTATTGGCTCTCCATCATGACAACTCATTTGCTCTTCACTGGTTGGCCATTTCTCCTCAAAATTGACAAACAAATATATACAATAAGGTTATACTAGTTTTGTAGTACAGTTTAATGGTAAAAGCCCTTTTATACTTTCTTGTATGCTTTCTATGCTAGATTAATAGTTTAATAAATATTCTCAATATCTCATAGAATTGCCATCAACAAGTATTGCATTGTAAGTAGCTCTACATTAATTAAATAACTGAGGGAAAAAAAATCAAAATATAAAATTAAGTTATAACATACCATTATTTTATTGCTCAGTGCATGACGAAAACATTAATAAAGAATTAAAATTCGATGCTCACTTCAAGCGATACATTTAGGGTTACATGACTGTATACTCCCTCTCTGATGTAAATTATTCCCAAGTTCAGTAAATTACAGGTATCAATAAGCACGTCTAACAAATAAACAAAGCCCTCCTGTTCTTAAAATAATACTAAAATGAATCCTGTCATTTTGTTTACTTACACAAAAAATGTTTCTGGTATCTGCATCGTGTTTATAACCGACAAACAGACACAAAAAAGGGTAGAACTACAGGTATGTCACACTATATTACAGAAAAAAAGTTAGGCACTGCCACTTTCCATCTGATCCCTCTCCTAAGTCTCCATTTCCTCTTCCCGAGTCTCCTCCTCCCCCTTCTTTTCTTCTCTGTCCGTTTCTTCTTCCCCCATCCCTGTCCTTGGCATACCTTAGCCATTCTTTGATTGTGTTCTCCATGTCTTTTTAGAATCTCCAGTAACACTAAAATTGTAATATTTGGTACTTAATACATTTGTTACTTTTCTCAGTAAAGAGTAAACATACGATTAAATTTACAAGTATATCACTATATGTTTAAGCTGTCAATTAAGGAACAACCGTCTTTTTTGTTTCATGGTGTGATTAAGTGATTAGCTTGCGTGATGAAGGCATTTATGCATGATATTTATACGCTTGATAATCATCATCACAACAATTTTGATTCAATGTTGCCCCATATAAAATACATGTATTGAAAATTTGTCATTACAATTAACAAATTTTAAATGAAAGAGCCCAATTTATTTTTAGTACAGAATAAATTTTGTTTTAACTTCAGCAAGTTCATCATTTTCAAAATGTTTGATCATGTACTCAACGTTAAGTGTATATAAGTAAATTAAGTTAGACTTCGGAAATGTATTCTACTATAGACACAAATTTTAATTTAAATAAGGAGCAAATTATTTATTGTTTTTAACTGTATCAAAACACATTTTTATACTTTCATTTATTTTTCTTGTATAGAAACAAAAAAATTAATCACTGATACTTTATTTTGTTTTGATAAATTATAAGAATTTTAAATATTTTAGCTAGATTGATATTTCAAGAAGGATTGGTTGTAGATTTATTTCTGATTGTAGAGACGATCAGATTTGTTAATATACTGATTTGTAACAATTAAATGTTTATACACATTGACCCAATGTTGGTCCAAATATCGGGCCAACATTGGGCCAAGAGCCAAAATGACACTGGGCTAACGTCATTTGCCAACATCGGCCCAATGTTCTTGTTGACTTTTCGCCAACAATGTCGCATTCATTGGGCCAATGTTGGCGCAACGTTGGGCCAATATCTGTAGAAATAACACTCTACATTGGGCCAACGTTGGCCCAACATATCGGGCCAACATTGGGCCGATGAGCAAACTTAAATTGGGTCAATGCCATTTTCCAACATTGGTCCGATGTAACCGATTACATTGGCCCAACGTTGGCCCAATGTTAGCATGCTATCTGTACAGTGTTGACCAAACAGCACCTGGCCTCTGCACTTCCCCGTGTCTAACTTACACAGATTTGTACATGATATCGTTTAAAAAACTAAACGTTAATTCAGCTGTGCCGAGGCAAAAATATTATTAATACTTACAAAGTGGATGCAGATATGCAAGGTATCAGTCTCATTACGCTCGCTCGTGTGAGATTAAAAATGGCGCGGATATTACAAGTAGCCCGGTTGTTGTCTACCCATGATCCTCAGTCAGATTCATGGTATATTGGGCCAACGTAGGGCCGATGCCAATCCCCAAACAAATATTTTCTCTCATGATTATAGTTTTATGATATAATGTCAACAGTTAGCCCAACATTAGCGCACTATTATACATAGCTACCAATATTCCATGTTGGGCCATTGTTGGCCCAATCAAGGTAACCCAACATAGATAATAGAACCATAATGTAAGATTGGACCAACGGTGTTCCGCTATCTGGGTTATAACAAATAAATTAATAAGAATATACACAATTCAAAAAATGAATAAAACACTCTTTGGTGCTTGATCACTTAAGTGCAAAGTTAAAATGTTGAAAATATCATATCTAAACAAAAGCAGTCATCCAATGATAAGCATGGACATAGAAAGTCCTTTTAATTATTTCAGAATGTGTCCCAAAGTAAAGCTCAGCAGCTAATTATAAAATTAACACCATCAATTAGCTGGAAGTATAATAATTGGGCCAACGTTGGCCCAATATAAATATCCCATCTTTGAAAGACCTAAACAAAATAACACTTGTGTGTATTACAAACATTGTGCCAACGTTGGGCCAACATACTACTACCAACTTGATAAGGCACTTTCTTTCAAGGTGTATTACAAACATTGTGCCAACGTTGGGCCAACATACTACTACCAACTTGATAGGACACGTTCTTTAAGGGTGTATTACAAACATTGTGCCAACGTTGGGCCAACATACTGCTACCAACTTGATAAGGCACTTTTTTACGGGTGTATTACAAACATTGTGCCAACGTTGGGCCAACATACTACTACCAACTTGATAAGGCACTTTCTTTAAGGGTGTATTACAAACAATGGGCCAACGTTGGGCCAACATACTACTACCAACTTGATAGGACACTTTCTTTAAGGGTGTAATACAAACAATGGGCCAACGTTGGGCCAACATACTACTACCAACTTGTAAATACACTTTCTTTAAGGGTGTATTACAAACATTGGTCCAACGTTGGGCCAACGCCATGATCCTTCCTTTTTTGGAAACTAAAGTGAATGGAAGTTGCTTACGTTGGACCAACGTTGGGCCAACATAGGAATTCCGTCATGGTCGATAAGGTTGACTTGGTAACATTGGTCCAACGTTGGCCCAACGTTGTTCCCCCAACACCAACCATACAACCTTTAACAAATGTTGGCCCAACATAGTCATGCTATCTGGGTTCCTTCAAACTCAGTGACTTGATTGGTGAAATAGGGTACTTTTTTATTGGTCTATGCCTCTTTCTTTTGATCATTACGATTCTGGGATGTTGCGGAGCCTGTTGTAAAGTCAAATATACGTTGATTACTTATGCAGTCATCGTCATCGTTGTTCTCGTCGGAGAACTCATTTTCAATCCTCTACGGTTCACCAGACACGGTATGGAAAAAAGTCTTGCGAAGAATTTTTTTATCTTCAATATATTATTTTCAGTATTGTCATTTTAGATTTTTCATTTTAATATTTCCGTTCAAAATTGACAAAATAAATTATATTCCTCTTCAAAATATTTTACAGATAAAAGATGAAATAAAGAATCAGTTGAAAACGTCTATTCAGAGCGATTACATGGGGTTTAATGGAACAAATATCGTCAGTCTGGGCTGGAATTTTGCTCATAGACAGGTAAAGCAAATGTTAATATCTCTTGTATCATGTACATCGAATTCAATTCGTAGATTGTCTTTCTGCATGTACATTGAACAACCCAAATAATGACCATAGTCAGGATATTCGAATACATTCACACTGAACTTTAAAAAGACTTCATATTCTATCCTCTATGTATATTTAACAGCAAAAAATAACTTTTAAATTCAAAATAAAATTATTTTTAAAGTAAAAAAATGAGATTTTTCCTAATAAAGAAAATTGTTTCCACATAAAGAGAAGCTATGGCTTCACACTAGGTAAGAGTTATGATATTCAGATAGAAACAAAGCTGAAAATAGTAATAACAATCTTTTTTTTATAATTCCCATAGTTTGAATGTTGTGGAGTGGATAATTACTCTGATTTTACTGGAGCGGTACAATGGAGCACAAATTACTACGTTGGTACAAAAAGTTTAGAAGCTCCAATAACGTGTTGCATAACAATTCCACAGGCATCGACACCAACGTGTGCACTGTCACCACAAGATATATACACTAAGGTTAGCTATGACGTTTAAATTATAGCTTACTACATGTATACAAGTGTACTGGAAGTCAATCGTTAAATCAAAGTACTGAAAGTACTCATGGGAGTTGAAAATTGTTATCTGAAAGATCTCACGGGAAGTATAGGAACAGTTTCATGCTTTCAGATTCAAGTCAGCTAGAACTGATTTGTTAGAGATACAACACGAAAAATTAAAAATAATTTCTATTGCATTTGAATAGCCAAGATCATGGGACTGCTTTTAAATTAGCTGCAGAACTGTAGCTGTCCGAAAAAAGATTTTGACAGACCGGAGAGCTACAGCGCCATCCATTGAAAAAAAACTGTAATTTATTGCGCACGAACAGTTAAGTTTAGTTCTGGATTTATTCTTTCTAATTCTTACCTGAACAATTTGACCAAACCAAACAAACAACCCCCACCACAAAAAAAAAATGCCAAATTTGAAAATACTATTTTGTGGGTAACTTTCAAACTTCTTTCAGTGCCATTTCTTACTAAAACTCAAACACTACCTTTATATGAATCCAAATGCCCCCTACTCTCTTTAGAATGTGTACAAGATATTTGGTCCCAAGAAACAAACAAGCAAACACTCTTTATATTCGATGTTACCATCACCAGACACTAGATTGTCATTTTTCTTCCTCT
>NW_026929690.1:0-38296 GCF_032062105.1 Saccostrea cuccullata | reverse complement strand
TTTTTCTATTATTTGGTAACATTTCATCCTATAATTGCTTTTCATTTTTACGAGTATGACTTCATAAAATTCAATGAATATTTTTTTTTTACTTTTGAATACTTTGTTACCATAGTAACGTATGTAATAGTTGATTTACCAAACATGTTTATCATGCGTTTGAGACATCTTACCTTCAACGTTTGGAAACAGTCATTAACAATTGTTTGCTTTGCCGCAAATGTTAACTATGGGGCTCTAAACATGTTAAAAAATGCCATTTTTCGAACTTTAAGACATGTTGCCATGGTAACTATAAAACATAGCAACCAATTTTTGCCTGATTTCAGTTCAGGGTATCAATGCCTTTTATCATAGAGAGTTGGGAGAAATTCTGAGACTATGCGTGCCACAGCTCCTATATAAAATTTCAAATCATTACAGAGAATGGCTCTTAAAAACTTCATAAGAAGGATATGGAGATAACGAACAGTATTCAATCTCAACGTCCATTAAACAATATACAAAATAAGAACAGAGCAAACACAGACGTCCGAAATCTCAGAGGTGGGATCAAGTGCCATTGAGGAGTGAGCATCATCTGCCAACCGTGTGCTCGTTGTCATGATCAGGAAATAACGGAAAAAAATCCGTTGTCAATTCAGTGTATAAATAATGGACAAACAATTAGTATGAAAAACGTCAGTCAGCATTTGACTCAATGATAAACTGTATTTGCCGACAATATAATTGTATCGACCATAGAATTTACGAAATGATGACTTTAAACCAGACTGTTGATATTCTTTTTCATCAACTTGCTTGTCAATAATTTACTTCGTTTAAAACAATGATTAAAATATGGTAAAATTTTGAAGAGGAATTGAAAGGTGAAGTTTAAGAGGTAAAAGGTACTTAAATAAAGGTGTTGTCACAAGAAATGCATTGTACTTTCTAAAATATTAAAGCCTTAAAAGTGAACATTTAAATGTTTAAAGGTTTATTTTTGAAAACAGATACTAACCGATATGCATTTGATCTGAATCAACAAACCTTTAAAACGGACATACCAGCAGCTATATGCCCTGAATATTTGATATTGGGGACATAACAACTGAAGGACAACAAATATATACTTTGATATGAAGTATGATAAGAATAATTAATTAAACCCGTTATTTCTTAAAGGAAAGGTAGAGATAGGCGATTCCCATTGAAATGCCACCCTTAAGCTTTCAACAAGCTTCACCTATGAAGTATTCATGAAATCAAATACCCTCAACAGTGATTTTTGTATTATCATTGTTAACACAACTTTTGAGACTCTGGTCTATAACATCAGTTTAAACACTACAAACAAACTTTCATGAACTTTTATCCTCCACTTTTATGTCACTATTTGTCTCAGCTAAGAGGTATGACAGGATGTTTATGCAGTATTTCTATTCAAATATCCCTAGCTCCCAAATGTAAATATAAGTTTTGAAGAAGAAGAAAAAAAAAACAAAATTGAAAATTTCGCTATGGCCTGAAATTTGTTGGTATTTTATCAAACCTACATAGGATATTTTGAAAGAAAAAACTTTTGTCTTGGCCATTTTTTTTAAAAATAAAACTCATTATAATAAGAGATACTTTATTGGTATTCACAATTATGCATTTAAAAAAAATTGTTGGGAAATAAAATGTAACTTATTATAACAAACATCATCTGAATTCTACAATGAACAATCCGCATCTTTTTTTTTTTATTAATTTGATAGAATTTAATATGAATACAAAATGAATTTAACATTTGATAGAATAACTGATAAAAAAAACATTAAGGATGTACAACACACCTACCCCAAAAAAATTCCTGTCGTTTAATTTTCGTTATTTTTGTATATCCAGTACTTGACTATATCTACTGCATGTATGCATATTTTGGACAAAATCGTTCGAGTGGTTTTTGGACAGGAACTTCCGAAATTACCCCCCTTTGGTTGTTTACAAGGAGAGAAAATTTTTAATCAATGAACTACTTAAACCTTGATTTTCAATAAAACCAGGTTAGATATAAATGTCAAATTTCATTGGCTTATTCCTTTAACCATGTAACACAAAAACATGGTCGTCTTTTTTATATACATATCATTAAAACAATTTTTAAAGACCTTAAACTGAAAAACTATGAATTTTCTAAGCCTTGAAAATTGCGTATTTTTCAAATTCAAAATTTTTTTGTGAAAAAACCTGTCGTTTAATTTTGGTAAAAAACTTTCTTTAGGTAGCTGGTAGTAAAAACAATCTTCATAATTTTTTGTATAATTTTTGTACGACCAGTTTTGATTTAATAGCGGAAAATTACCCCCTCCCCCTTTCTCAATAAATCACGTTCCCGCGCGTCTTTCAGACGGGGGTCGATCACTTTGTTATATGAATCTACAAATACACATTAAAAAAAATTAAATTGGAATATTGCTTTTGCTTCAAAAATACATTAACTTACACATTTAAAAGTTCTCATATGTAAAGCTTATTTAAATGTAGATTTTTAGGCAATTTTTGAATACCCCTATCACCCCCACCCCTTCCTTTTTTGCGTCGCAGACCATTAGCGTTTGACGAAATGTTGTTTACAGTGCAAATATACTAGTATTTCGTCAAGAATCCCGGAGGTATGCATTAGTTTTTTAATTCATGAATGCAGAATAAATATTGACTACTCTTTTTATATGTATAAGGAAAAAATTACTGAAAGATTTTAGTGTTTAGTCCATATACGTATGCGTTATGCATTCCATATCACATGAAACCTGGATACGAATTCAAGTTTTGTTGAACTTGAATATGTTGATTTTTAATTTTATTCATTATAAAAATGGTGTATGTTCAACTCTCCTGTGATAAAAATGGAATAATTGTAGTTTCTTTCATGTCATTATTTCAAACGAGACAGTATGTGGCCGTGGGGATACATCGACATTTGCATTAGATGTACATACACCCCTCATGATATTGTACGCATTTCTTTCAATGTCGTCGCTTCTAAAGTTAAAATGAAAATTCCGTATTCGTCCACATTAACTTCAAAATATCAAACATTAAACTCTTCATCTATTTCAATTTATATCAAATCCCACATTGATATTTTTTTAAAATCTTGCAGGCTACGTTTTGTTTTGATTCGAGGAAATGCGAACCGACATTGTTGACAGAAAGTCAAAGTTACGATTTGCTGCAATAGGATATTCATAAATTCATGCATATTTCAGTACAAGTGAACAATTCTTTTCAATTCTATACTTACATTGTGTATATGAGGTCTATAGTATTCAATTCTCGGATTTATCAGGTCTTGCTGTAAATGTATCTGATTCTGTAGAAAACCGTGAATAAAGGGAGGAAAATAAACATCTACATTTTCAGAGTTGTTCCTCTTTGATCAGTAAGGGTCTGAGAACAACATGGATTTTACATTGTAAAAAGTTGATTGTTTATTTATTGTTGTTTTATTTAATTAAAGAAGAAAAACAATATTTATATCGTGTATGCACAAATTGTAATGAAGACCATTAATCGGAATGTTATATAGCCGATTGTACATAATGAGAATTTCGGCAATGTAAAATAAAATATTCAGAATAAAAAAAAATGCTGCGCTTTGATTAAAAATACAATTTATTGAATATGAAATGAAATGAAATAAACATTAAGGGATGGTATTTTATGTCTTGCTTTTTACGGAGTTTAATCGGGTTAATTAAAAAATACTTATTGATTGAGTATGGTACGCACAATCACAGCCAAGCCCCATATCCCAATTTTCTTTCATGATTGATATACATCGGGATAGCCTGTTTCCCTGGCCTTCCCACAATGCTGCGCATTGCGCAGCATTGTGGGAAGGCCAGGGAAACAGGCTATACATCGGGATCGTTTTACTCGTCGTTTTGACGCTTTATTTTTGACGTTAAATTTGACGTCACGTCAAACGTTCAATTGAAATCGCAAGAGTTATCTCCCCCAGTGTGTTGTACGTCTTTAAATGTAAGAAGGATATGGAAATAACGAACATTATACAATTATGGACTCTTTTGGTGTTGAATATGGTTTGTTATTCACCAGAAAAATATTCATATTGACCTCGGCTTCGCCTCGATCTAGATGGATATTTTTCTGGTGAATAACAAACCATATTCAACACCAAAAGAGTCCATAATTGTTTTGTTATACAGTCCAAATTTTAATGAATAAGACATTGAACGCTGAATGACGACACCATTTTCATTAACTAACTTCCGTCGTTGAAAACAAATGTCCAGATTACAGTTTGTCACCTCCGTGTTTTCCTTTCCGAGTTTCGCTATGTGTAAGACGTCCAAATGTTTAAAAATAATCCTGCAATAGATTTCTATAGTATTTTTCCTGCTCCATATACGTAGCTCGCTGCGGCCGTTGCAACCATTGTTTACAACGTTGTTTGAGGTGTTGATTGTGACGTCACAATGCCGCTGCACGCGCATTGACCCTCCGGTGAATACGGCCTCAAATCCAGTGAATATGTAGTGTTATGAACTGTTTGCGTATGTATAGATTATATAGGGAATATAGATAGACTATATAATAGTATTCAATCTCAACGTCCATTAAACAATACTGTGGTTTCATCAATTTTCGTTGGCATCAATTTTCGTGGATTTTGTAAAACAGACAGTTTCGAGGATACGTAATTTCGTGGACAAAAGCATTTCCTATACAAATGAATGTAATATTTCGTAATTCAATTAACATTTGAATTCGTGTATCTGCTCAACAACGAAATCCACGAAAATTGGTCCTCAACGAATATTGATGAAACCACAGTATACAAAATACGAGCAGAGCAAACGCGGACCTCCGAAACATCAGAGGTGGGATCAGGTGCCATGGAGGAGTGAGCATCCCCTGCCGACCGGTCACACCCGCCGTAACATTCATTTAAGACATGAAAAAAAAGTCAGAAAGCAGTCATCGAAATAAAACTTAAAACCTTTTAACTGAAAAACGGCCCCAATTTGTACTCTAAAACACCATAATGATGTGTAAATATTAATTAAAACATTCTTTATGAATAACCATGAAATATGGAGGTACCGAAAATTACTCTAAAAAGTCCATTAAAACAATACAAATCAGGCGCGGAGCAGACAAAGATCTAACAGATACATTGTAATTAGAAGTGAGATCAAGTGATCGGAGCAGACAAAGATCTAACAGATACATTGTAATTAGAAGTGGGGTCAAATGATCAGAGCAGACAAAGATCTAACAGATACATTGTAATTAGAAGTGGGGTCAAATGATCAGAGCAGACAAAGATCTAACAGATACATTGTAATTAGAAGTGGGGTCAAATGATCAGAGCAGACAAAGATCTAACAGATACATTGTAATTAGAAGTGGGGTCAAATGATCAGAGCAGACAAAGATCTAACAGATACATTGTAATTAGAAGTGGGGTCAAATGATCGGAGCAGACAAAGATCTAACAGATACATTGTAATTAGAAGTGGGGTCAAATGATCGGAGCAGACAAAGATCTAACAGATACATTGTAATTAGAAGTGGGGTCAAATGATCGCAGCAGACAAAGATCTAACAGATACATTGTAATTAGAAGTGAGATCAAATGAACGGAGCAGACAAAGATCTAACAGATACATTGTAATTAGAAATGGGATCAAGTGATCGGAGCAGACAAAGATCTAACAGGTACATTGTAATTAGAAGTGGGATCAAGTGATCGGAGCAGACAAAGATCTAACAGATACATTGTAATTAGAAGTGGGATCAAATGATCGGATCAGACAAAGATCTAACAGATACATTGTAATTAGAAGTGAGATCAAATGATCGACTAGTTACACCCGCCCTGTACTTTTTGTCATGGTAGAGTATTTAAACGAAAATATCCTGAAAAACAAAACAGTGTAAATATTGACCGAATAATTAGCACGAAAAACATTCATCAGTATTTGACTAAATGATAAATAGTATTTGCTAACAAGGTCATTGTATCAAACAAAAGAAATAATGACATTCCACTGCTGTTTTAGAGCCGATTGTGTAAGTTCCGGAGTTCTTCTGCATTTCCCTTTGTTCGTTAATTCCTGTTATGGCAATACAATGATATTCTGTTTGAAATATCATAAAAGGTTAAGATATTCATTAAGACTAATAGTTTTTTTTTTTAAAAATCTACAAAGACTGCAAAGACAGCATAAAGCACGGACACCATGAAATTCCAGGGGCGGGATCTGGTGCCTGCAAAGAGTGTGCATTCAAACCAACCACTACTACCCCCTGTCAATAGATTAGGTAGACGAGAACTTCCAAAACGAGGGATATATTTAACAACAATATTGCGATAGGAGAAGCACTAGAAAGGAAATTAAAACGCATCCAAACGGAAGTATTGTGTTAGAATGTACTTCCTGTCCGCCGGTCAGGCCATCGGTGCCATAAACTAAAAAGTAAAAAAAAAGCATTTCTTACTTTTCTACTTTTAAATTTGATAGAATAAAGATGGGTTTATTCAAAAACATCATATTGAAAATAATGAACAGATCTAGCGCTAATGTGTACATGTAGAGCTGATTAATTAATAGTTAAAGCACATTAATCTTAAGTCAGAATATCGAGCTTCGAGTTTTAAAAATTTCTGCAAATGTTTTTTCATCAAAACATTATTAATTTATTTTTCACAATTACAATTTAGCAATTCTACATAATTAAACATGCTATTTAAAGTAATTGTTTATATTTATATAATTGATCATGATCTATTGTACTATTTTTATCAAAAAATCCTTAATATATATGTTTGCAGTACTGATCCCATACATCAGATTTAATGTCGACACGTCATATCTTTTTATTGACTATTAGCCCATCCATTACCCAGAACCCAGACACCTGATTTAATTAAGCTCTAGTGATTTTGGAGGTTTGTATTTACTCTGCACCCCTTTTGTTTTCCTAAAATGGACTTTGATCTTGAATACCATTCGTTATCTCATTTCATTTGATAAATTAACAAGTTTTAAATGATATTGTCAATTTATACTTTCTTATTTAGTTGACATTTTTTTGCGAAGAATTCATGCAATATTATTGTTCACTTGTATAGTCCATGTGTACAGATTTTTATATTATTTACATGCTATGTTTACAGATATTTCCATCGTTAACATATAATTATTACAAATACAAAAGATTTTAGGTTGTAATGGTCATGTTTACATATACATACCTCCTTTACCTGTGTGTTTTCATATAATTTACACGTATCTTGGTTACATGTATGTATCTGTGAACTATCTAGTAGTATGTAAATAAGATACATGTATAAGTTTATAAATGCAGGTAAACATGACACATGAATGCATCTGTAAACTATCTACTAGATAAATTATGTAAATACGATAAATTTTTGTATCTATGAACATGAAAGAAAAGCATGGTACATGTATGTATCAGTAAACAATATACTTGTATGAAAATAAAATAAAAATCTGTAAATACGAACAAAGCAGGTAAACAAAATGTCTGTTACCTGCTTTGTTCGTATTTAATGTAATGTGGTATTTATAGATATTTATCTAATTTACTTACGAGTAGATTGATTACAGATACATACATGTACCATGTTTACATGTAATGTGGTATTTATAGATATTTGTCTTATTTACATACGAGTAGATTGATTACAGATACATATATGTACCATGTTTACATGTAATGTGGTATTTAAAGATATTTATCTTATTTACTTACGAGTAGATTGATTACAGATACATACATGTACCATGTTTACATGTAATTTGATATTTATAGATATTTATCTTATACATACGAGTAGATTGATTACAGATACATACATGTACCATGTTAACATGTAATGTGGTATTTATAGATATTTGCCTTATTTACATACGAGTAGATTGATTACAGATACATACATGTACCATGTTAACTTGAAAGGTCATATTTACGTGTATTTACCTTGGTCACATGTAATGTTGATGTTTACAAATTGTCCATCCATTTCACACATCAACACCTCATGCCCATTCACGTACGGCAGAATTAACTGAGAACCATTAGGAAGACCTTAAATGTTAAGAAACGTAATGATTGATTATTTTAGAAAAAAATATCATGTAAAACATGCATTTTAGACTATCCTTCGTGCTTTAGTCATAACTGCTGTAATATTTATCTCTAATTAGATTCTTACATTTTACGTTGTCATTGAAGAAAAATGACGCGTATTATCTAGATTTATGAGTCTCAGATATAAATACCAGATACTTTTGGTTTATTCTGTTATTAATGTGACTTTGATATACATACTGGTGACCTGTGGTTGACTGTATTATTAGACCCTCTGCCCGTGAATTTGGAGGAGACTATAGGTTTGCTCTGAGGCTATCCGTCCGTCTGTTTGTTTAGCTGTCTGTCCGTCAGTCTGTCCCTTTGTCCCACTTTTTTAATACTTGCAGATATTTAGCTGATTTTTGGTATGTAAGTGCATCTTGATGATTTGAAAATCAAGTTTAAATTTGGTTCCGCGTCATTTATTTTTGTCAGATTTATGATATTTTATTTTTTTTTAAATTGGGATTACGATGGAGTCCTGCAATAAACTCTTTATACTATAAACGAGCTTGTATCCTAAAAAGAACAGGGGAACCATGGTAAGGGACATGCATTGGTTATGCAATATTTTCAGAATGCTTCTTTAGGATACTTTGATATAAATACTAGTAACCTTTAGCTAACTCTCTAAAACACTCTGAGGAGTTTTCCCGCCACCAACAATGATCCAGTGTGTTTCCGGTTGTAAAGTTTTTTATCGTCATTCCATATTTAGATAAGTTGTAGGAGTTGTGTTCACACGTTATCCGCGCGTGCGTTCTGTTGCAGACGACAGAGTGATGAAATTGAGATACTAAAACAGTAAAATAATATTATTTAATGATAACAAATATTTTTCAATTTAAAAAAATTAGTGCATACAAATCAATCAAATAAATAACAAAATACGAGGACGGTGGGAAAATAAATTTCAATTATTTAACCTTAATTCAACGTCGATTCCAAGAGCAAATAAATGTCAATTATATAAGAGACCCTAATGACCGGATATCTTTTTCTCCCCGTATACAAAACTCCATAGTCCTTTATTTGATGTTTACATAGAAAACATTTGAAAGCAGCATTTACGATAGGTATTGTATTAGTGGATATAAGAATAATTATACTGTATAAACTGGAAATTTCCTTTCAGTCAAACTAAATATAAAGCTTTTTTGTCGCCCAAAAACACACTCATGAAATGGTAATAAAAAAATTGGCAAGAAAAAAATTAGGCAAATTAACTCAAATTAAATTAAGAAACTAGCAAAGAGAACGATTGACAAATCAATCCAAGACTCTGTGGTTTTTGTACAGTTTGGCAGAGTTGTGATCAAATAACAGATTTTCTCATTTTTGAGCTGATTTGACTTTCGTTATCTTAATATTTCAGTATAGATGCAGCTGTTGAATTTACTTTATTTACAATGTAATACTTACTGCATGGTACCATGAGTAA
Organism: Saccostrea cuccullata; assembly: GCF_032062105.1. Lineage (NCBI taxonomy): Eukaryota > Metazoa > Mollusca > Bivalvia > Ostreida > Ostreidae > Saccostrea > Saccostrea cuccullata. Next base: position 28,695 of record NW_026929690.1, on the reverse strand, counting down.
TTCATCTTTAAAGACACTTCCATTCAAACATGTGACGTTTATTTCCAGAATAGTGTCGATGTGTGATTTATAATCCATAGGGAAGAAAACATTAAGGAAGTTGTCTTTCCCGCTGAATTGTCCCCCCTTTACACATATTCTGTTTTCACAGTGTGTTATCTCGTTCCCTCCTCTGATTTTAGCTCTAGCTCCACTGAATTCACAGCGGACACCGATGCTTACATTTAACATCTGACCATTGCATACTCCTTTATTGAGTTTTTCTTGATTTAGTAAAACAGATAAGTTTCCTTTAACTAAAGAAAACGTAATTATAATTATCAAATATCTTAAAATGAATAATTGCGTGAAATTTTTAACAACTAATAAAAAATCTATTTAGCAGCAGGAAATACTCTTCACATAGGAAGATTAATATTGATAACGAATCGGATGGATTGCTCAGTTGAATACTTACAAGAATTTTACTTACATAAATGGGCGCTGAAAATGTCAATAGGTAAAGCAAAATATAAGACAGATGTCATTTACCTTGCAGTGTTAAGAACAAAATGCAGTGTCGAATTCTCCACCTGTCAGTATTAATTATCTGCATGATACCTAGAGCACACTGAAGCTAGATCCTTGTTGAAGTCTTTTTTATTTCTTTATTGTATATACGTATAATCAAATTAAATTTAAAACACCCTTTTAAATGACCTGTTTCATTAAATATACACTGTCAAAGGAGAAAGAAGGAGTGACATTTAGGTCAGATCGGTTAACTCATGCTCTTATCAATTTGCGCCTGGGTAAATGTACCGACTAGACATTTTGCATTGTCTTATAGTTGTTTGGGGAGTAATTAGAGGATAATATAGTCAAATGCTGACTGAAGTCTTTCATACTAATTGTTAGTCAAATATTTAATATTTATACACTGAATTGACGATGGATTTCCCCTTTATTTTCCCGATCATGACAAGGAGCACGCGGCGGGTGTGACCGGTCCGCAGGGGATGCTCACCCCCCCCCCCCCCCCCCCCCCCCCGATGGCATCTGATCCCACCTCTGATGTTTTGGAGGTCCGTATTTGCTCTGCTCCTATTTTGTATTGTTTTATGGACTTTGAGATTGATTTCTATTCGTTATCTCCATATCCTTCATTATACCATACATCAAATTCAGTATCAGCCTAAGATACCTCGGCCAGCGTCGAAATATTGGATGAGGGTATTTTTATTATGCTTATTACATATTTGGTATTTAACACAACATACATGAACTTGATATTTAAATACTGTGAAATCACAAATTTCATGGGGTTTAATTTTTGTTGTTTTCGAGGTATGAAGAGACCCACGAATTTATATCAAACCACGAAATAGGAAATGTTACATACATATACATAACTATTCAATAATACTTAATACATCCACAAATTCAATTTCCCACAAACCAAGAGATTTTACTCAATACAGGAAATACTGACCCCACGAAACTATGTGATTTTACAGTAAATAATCATGCACGGACTTCCAAAACGTCTCAGACTTGTTGTGGTCATTTATACGTCTATTGCAAATGTGTCCTTTCTTCTGTCAATTCGGTTATCTCTACAACCAAAAAGTTTCAATTAAGGACAGATGACACTAACACGCTTATGTAAAAAAAAAATTTACTTCTCTAGACGCGTGTTTGACCGATTTGTCTTGATAACAAAATTACAGTATAAACGGCGAAAATGTCAATGATATCAATTTTGAAACCAGTAGGGCAATATCCTTTTTAAACAATTTCTTTTTATTCGTACATGTACGTAACGCTAAACATTGTGTAATCAATCAATGATTTTTTTTAAAGTTTTATCAGTATCTTTGTAATATTCAGTTTATGGACACTTTTAATCGGCTTGGGTAAATATTGATCATTTAAACAAATTGATGGTCTTTTAATTGGGTTTAGATTTGATTCCAAAATTATCGCCCTTAAGGAGGAGGCATCCACTTGGCAAGGCATTACTTTACTCAAGGTATTAATTAATCAAGGTATTAATTTACTTTTTTATTAGATGTTGGAATTTTTCCCATGTATATAAGATTCTAACACACTTTCTATCGTTTAGTTTTTATGGGTCCTGATTTGATAAAATTTATTTACATGACAAGATAAAGAGTTAAAAATACAAGAATGAAAGTCTACTTAATTAAAATAGACCAAGCCAGATTAAAAATGGGGTGAAATGACCTTGGCAGGAGAAGGAAATGACCTATCATGAAACGGTAGCGACAAATTATCTGAGAGTAAACATTTTAGAGACAAACGACCTAATGGTAAACATTTCAGAGAGAAACGACCTAACACTAGTTGATAATTATCATTTGGTTTTTTAAAGGAAGGGTATCCGTGCTACTGAATAAATTGTATCATAAATGTATATTGCAATACAGCTAAAAATATTGCAGTATATTTCATAATTAGCAATAAAAGGGGAATTATTGAACTTATGCAATATGCTTGATGTCAAAATAGCTGTATCAGCTCTATAGGGCTGATATGGAGCTGCAGGATAATGTTGATCAATATCACACTCCTAGTAAATTAAACCTAATAAAACAGTAATTGTTTTTAAACACAATTTTTTGGGGGGTTGGACATTCTCTTGTGGACTGATGACATAAACAACTAAATATGGATGTCTAGATTGGTATATATTTTTGAGCCTTTTTAGCTCACCTGAGCCGAAGGCTCAAGTGAGCTTTTCTGATCACATTTTGTCCGTCGTCCGTCCGTCTGTCCGTCCGTCCGTCTGTCCGTCTGTCTGTCTGTAAACTTTTCACATTTTCAACTTCTTCTCAAGAACCACTGGGCCAATTTTGACCAAACTTGGTACAAAGCATCCTTGGGTGAAGGGGAATCTAAATTGTTAAAATGAAGGGACATATCCCCTCGCAAGGGGAGATAATCAAGAAAAGACAAAAATAGGGTTGGGTCATTAAAAAATCTTCTTCTCAAGAACCACTGGGCCAGTAAAGCTGAAACTTATGTGGAAGGATCCTGGGGTAGTGTAGATTCTAAATTGTTCAAATCATGACCCCCTGGGGAAGGGAGGGGCCACAATGGGGAATCAAAATTTTACATAGAAATATATAGGAAAAATCTTTGAAAATCTTCTCAAGAACCACTGGGCCAGAAAAGCTGAAACTTATGTGGAAGCATCCTGGTATAGTGTAGATTCTAAACTGTTCACATCATGACCCCCGGGGGAAGGGCGGGGCCACAATGGGGAATCAAAGTTTTACATAGAAATATATAGGAAAAATCTTTGAAAATCTTCTTCTCAAGAACCACTGGGCCAGAAAAGCTGAAACTTATGTGGAAGCATCCTGGTATAGTGTAGATTCTAAATTGTTCACATCATGACCCCCGGGGGAAGGGCGGGGCCACAATGGGGAATCAAAGTTTTACATAGAAATATATAGGAAAAATCTTTGAAAATCTTCTTCTCAAGAACCACTGGGCCAGAAAAGCTGAAACTTATGTGGAAGCATTCTGGTATAATGTAGATTCTAAATTGTTCAAATAATGACCCCCAGGGGAAGGGCGGGGCCACAATGGGGAATCAAAGTTTTATATAGAAATATATAGGAAAAATCTTTGAAAATCTTCTTCTCAAGCTTATGTGGAAGCATCCTGGTATAATGTAGATTCTAAATTGTTCAAATAATGACCCCCGGGGGAAGGGCGGGGCCACAATGGGGTATCAAAGTTTTACATACAAATATATAGGAAAAATCTTTGAAAATCTTCTTCTCAAGAACCACTAGGCCAGAAAAAGTGAAGCTTATGTGGAAGCATTCTGGGGTAGTGTAAATTCTAAATTGTAGGAATCATGACCCCCGGGGGAAGGGCGGGACCATTATAGGGAATCAAAGTTTTACATAGAAATATATAGGAAAAATCTTTGAAAATCTTCTTCTCAGGAACCAATGGGCCAAAAAAGCTGAAACATATGTGCCCATGGAAGGATCATGGGGTAGTGTAGATTTCAAAATGTCTAAATTATGATCAGTGGGGTAGGGTGGGGATGCATTATGTATAACAAGGGGGAAATCTGGTAAAGAACAGAATGGTCAAAGCTTCTCAGGTGAGCGATGTGGCCCATGGGCCTCTTGTTTTGTTGTATATGATTTAAATAATAAATTTCTTAAATGTTAGGAAATTTTAAAATTATAATGTAATGTGTACCTTTCACCAATCACCTTCCATAATCAATATAAAATTTTGTAACATCAGATCCTATTTCTGTGAAACTTTGAATAAAAAATTAAATGCTTATACGGTTAAACTAGTCATTTTTTTTATTACATATATACCCGTGAAGTTGTTAATTATTTTTTTTTTTACATAAGTGTGTTTGTGTCATCTGTCCTTAATTATGTTCCCCAAACGAAGTTGGGGAACATATTGTTTTTACTCTGTTTCTTATTATTATTATTTTTCTTCTTCTTCTTCTTCTTCCTGGGTACTTTTTTGTCTGGGAGTGATCTTGTAAACTGTTCGTCCGATGTAGGTAAAACCTTTTTAGGGTCAGTAGACATGTTATGTAGATTTGCGGAATCAAGGTCATTTTGCGCGCACGTGCTTGGAAGAGCGTGCACGTGCAACACGTGAAATGACCAATATAATGGATATTGCCGTAACTTTTCTATTTTTTGATGAAATTTTTTGAAACTCATAATGTAAGGATACATTAGAAGTATAGACAAGATAGCATGGTCAAAATAGCAAGATCTCACGCGCATGCACGTGCGCTTCGCTCTGATTGGCTGAAACTAAAGTCTCAATATCTTTCTTGTTTCTTGTCATAATCCTTTGAAATTTTGAACATAGTCCTACATTATGAAGATCTACAGCATGATATAAAAGAATTTTCATGAAAGCATGCGCATGTGCGCGTGCTGCAATCTGATTGGCTGAAACTTTAAATGGCTATATATCCTTTGTTTTTTGACGAAATTCTTTGAAATTTAAAATATAGTCATGCATTAGGATACCCTACAATATGGTATAGAAAAAAGATCATGAAATCACGCACATGCACGTGTGCTGCAATCTGATTGGCTGAAACTTGAAATGGCTATAATTCCCTTGTTTTTCAACCGAACCGGATGGGATTTAGAACATAGATCGATGTTAGGGACTCCTACAAGAAGGTATGGTCATCATGCACGTGCACGCACGTGCGTGCATTTAGAACGAGTATAATTAAAAATACACTTGAATGAGTGATTTTTATTACTTTTGGACGGAATGCTTTAATATATAGTATATTAAAATATATAGATAGTGTAGACAAGATGATATGGTCATAACTCACATGCATTCACATGCGCTGGGGTGCAATGCAAAAATTTGAATATAATTGGTATCCTTTTGGGAAAACGTTGTTAAAGTCAAAAATGCGCCGAGTTTGTCTTATTTAATGAAGCTTACAGGGAATATGGCACCAAAAGGGAGTTGGGGAGCGTTTGGGGAACATCTGTAACGGTTCCCGTTACAATTAGCACTAGTTTAAACTTTTTTGGTTGTAGGGATTATCGGATTGACAGAAGAAAGGACACATTTGAAATAAACGTAGAAACGATCACAACCAGACTGAGACGTTTCGGCAGTCCGTGCATGATTATTTACTGTAAAATAACAGTTTCGTGGGGTCAGTTTTTCGTGTGTTGAGTAAAATCTCTTGGTTTGTGGGAAATTGAATTCGTGGATGTATTAAGTAGCATTGAATAGTTATGTAAATGTATGTAACATTTCTCATTTGGTGGTGGATATGAATTTATAGGTCTCTTCATACCTCGAAAACAACAAAAATTAACCTCCCCATGAAATTTGTGATTTCACAGTATTTAAATATCAAGCTCATGAATGTTGTGTTAAATACCAAATATGTAATAAGCATAATAAAAATACCCTTATCCAATATTTCGACGCTGGCGGAGGTATCTTAGGCTGATACAGAATGTAATGTAGGGTATCAGGAAGGATATGGAGATAACGAATAGAAATCAATCTCAAAGTCCATAAAACAATACAAAATAGGAGCAGAGTAAATACGGACCTCTAGTTTGTGTAGATTCAAGTTTGTTTAAATCATACCCTCTCCCTTTTAAGGATTGGTTGGAACCACTAATTGGTTTTACGTTTTCAATAATAAACTGATTAAAATTTGCTTTTTTCCTAGCCACTTTGTTGAGGTGAGCGATATGGCCCATGGACCCCTTGTTATGTAAAACTTTGATTCCCTATTGTATATTATATAACCCCGGGGGTCATGAGTTTAATAACTTAGAATCTACACTACCCTAGGATGCTTCCACAGAAGTTTCATATTTCCTGGCCCAGTGGTTCTTGAGTAGAAAGTTTTTAATGACTCCACCCTATTTATATCTTTTCTCGATTAACTCCCCTTTTTTGGGGACCTGGCACTTCATTTTAACAATTTATATATTCCTTTACGCAAGTATTCTTTGTACCTAGTTTGGTTATAATTGGTACGTTGGTTCTTGAGAATAAGTTGAAAATGTGAAACGTTTACAGACGGACCGACGGACAGACAGACAGATGGACGACAGACAAAATGTGGAGAGAAAAGCTCACTTGAACCTTCAGTTCGAGTGGGTTAATAAAAGTCGGGTTTTAGAAAAAGAATTAATGACTGGGCTTTGGAATATACTGTTTGAAATGCATAGGGATAGTATTTTTTTTTTTTTGAAAATCTTGACCCCATGTTTACTTCACCGTTCAGTATGCTCAGTGGGTACAAGACTTGCTAATTCTAAAATGAAGTAAATTGATTTCTGTTATATCGAATGGAATTAAACTTCGTACCACAAGAAAAATATGTTTCGCCCATTTAAGACCCACACTACCCAGGGGTCATGATTTCAACAAACCTGAATCTTCACTAAGAGAGGATGCTTCCATATAAATAAAATCATTCTTGCCTTTGCTATTCTTGAGGAGATTTTTAAAAATTTCCCTTTATATTTCTTTGTAAAATTCTGATCTGCCAGTTTGGCCCCGCCCTCCCCTAAAGCTCATGATTTGAACAAACTTGAATCTACATTACCTGAAGATGATTCCATATAAGTATGATTATTCATGCCTTTGCTATTCTGAGGGTGATTCAACATGAGTTTCATCTCTCCTGTCCTAATAGTTCTTGAGAAGAGGATTTTTAAAGAATTTTCCTATATATTCCTATGTTTAACTTTTATCGGCCATTATGGCCCTAGTCTACCCCCGGGGGTCATGATTTGAAAAAAAACCGGAATCTACACTTCCTGGCACAGTGGTTCTTGTGAAGATTTAAAAAGAATTTTCCTTTATATTTCTATGTAAAACTTTGATCGAAAATAGTGGGCCAATTCTAACACCGGGGGTCAGGATTTAAACGAAGTTGAATCTACACTACCTGAGGATGGTTCCATATAAATAACATCTTTCCTGGCACAGTGATTCTTGATAATCCAAATAATCTCCCCTTGAATAAGGGTGTGGCCCTTCATTTGAACACACTTGAATCCCCTTTACCTAAGAACACTCAAGCTTGGTTAAAATTGGCCCAGTCGTTCTTGAGAAAAAGTCGAAAACATGGAAATTTAACGACGACAACAACGATTACGACAACGATCACAGACAACGGACACATTTTGATCTGGAAAGCACACTTGGGCCTTCGGTTTAGGTGAGCTAAAATATATGGGAAAATCTTCTCAATAACAACTGGGCCAGAAAAAACTTAAACTTAGATGGCAGGTTACTGGGGGTTGTGTATAAATCCTAAATTGTTCAAATCATGACCGCTAGGGGTTGGATCGGACCACAATAGGTATTACAAGGGAAAATCTGGTTAAGAAGAGCATGGCCTAAGCTTCTCGGGTAAGCAATGTGCCCAATTGGCCTCTTGTTATTAAGAAATTGTCTCTCTGTATAATTTCGTTTGTTAAGGTTTCAATTTCTTTTAGTACCTACTCTTTTTTCACAGAATAGCAACTCTGAAGTGCCCATGTCTTTCTTTCACGTTCCAATTTTTAAAAGTTTTTACTCAGATTTTAAAAATAAAACTGTCTCTTCACAGAATGTCCTCGTCCGATTGAGACTATTTCACTCAAATACTGCTACTGCTTTTTGTGCACACATGCACAACTCGTTTGTGACTTTTTTTTATTTCTCAAACATTTTTAGAGTTTAGTCAGGGTTTTTCCAGAGTAAAACACAAAATTGCATCGGCATCTACTGCTCCCTGACGTTCTAAAAGGCTTAATTTTTGTCGTTTTTAATGAGGACTACCTATCTTCTCAAGTCGATTTCTTTTCATCAAAACAAAATATAAAGTCTTGCTTTGGAATGCGAATCGATGTAACAATTCTAAAATTGAATTTCTGTTTTTCGTTTTTAGCTCCCTTTAACAGAAAGCCATTATGTAGTGTGTTATTTGTAACTTTTGTAAATTTTGACTTGCTCCGCTGTCCGAATTGCGCATATTTAAATCTGGATCAGTTTTGAATAAATCGTGATACCGGTATTTTAAAAAGTAATACAAATCATTTGGATTGATTTTACTTTTCAAAAATTTCTTCCAAATTTGGATAACACATGGCATGAAATTAAAAAGATATGACAGAAGTCCACGAAGTTTTCAAATAACACTCGTATATACCGTCAATTTTACGAATTATCAAAGAGTCATTCTTAAGAAGTTCTGCAGCTACGTTCTGAGAATCTCGTTCGTGCGACATATTATCTCGTTCGTACGACTTAGGATCTCGTACGTACGACTTATTATGTCGCAGGTACGGCTTAGTATCTCGTACGTACGACTTATTATGTCGTACGTACGACATATTATCTCGTTCGTACGACTTATTATGATGTACGTTCGACTTATTATGTCGTACGTGCCACAATGTTTCTCGTTCGTACGACTTAGTATCTCGTACGTACGACTTATTATCTCGTACGTACGACTTATAATATTTTTTCAAGTGGCAGCAATACGCTTCCGTAAAATACAAAAGTTATATTATAGCCTTTAAAGTGATTAACCATATGTCATAAGGAGAAAGGATGAATGAAATGAATAAATAAATAAATCATATATGTATATCTGTTCTTTCAAAAAGGTAGTTTAAAGTATTTAATTAAAAAACAAATAAAGGAATAAATTAAAGAAATCAATTAATGAAATAATAAATAAACAATTAAGATGTGAAGTCATAAATAAATAAATAATATGTGAATGAATAACTTAATAAAGGAACGAAATGAAATGAAATATAATAATTAAATATAAAAGTTAATGTTAATTCAATAATGATAGTAATTAATAAAATCTTTTCTAAATTCAACTTATTTTTATACAAATTTATGTTGAAGTAAATTGACCTTGCTATAGGTTGCGGAGAGAAATGGCCTAGGGGAGAAATGACTTGGGCGGAAATGACCTAGATAGAACAGGTACTGGGGAGAAATGGTACGGATTCCTATAAACTATATTTAAAAAAAAATAATCATGTGCATTGAAACATTGTCAACATCCAATTTAAAAGTATGAAATGTCCATTATTTAATGATAATGATGTCCATTAAACTAAATGAGACCCAAAATGTTCACATATCAAGGTAATCGAGATATTGAGGTTATACAATAAATAAGGAACTTGGGTTTTTTCCGATTAATTTCTACATAAAGGTTTAGAATTTAAAAAATGGATTAAATGAACTTAATGTATATAAACCAGCTTTATTGGCTACTTTCAATTCTACGTGTATTTAGCAGCAAGAAATTCTTCTCATATATAGAAGCAACAAGACTAATAAGAAATTAAATTGATAGTATTGTTTGCGATGCTTGGTCGTTGACACTAATTAATCAATGCAAGAATTTTACTTAATTTATGTTCACTGAAATTTCAAATGAATGCTGTATGAATATGGTATCAAATCTTCAGAATAATCAAGTTTTACTTCGATTTTATTTTCAGATGATACCAGTATTAATAACATGAACAATTGCAATGAGTATACCAAAATTGACGACTTTAAAAATAAATTGTCATTGTCAAATTGCCCACCTTTGTAACTAAATGATCAAAATGATCCCCGTGTTAAAGGCTTGCTATTTCGATATTTCATATACGGTTGATCAAAACATAAAATAACCGTCTAAATGACCCGTTTCTTTAGATATCATCAATAGACAAAAGTAGGGGTTTAAACAATATTTATTCAGTAAATACTGAAAAGCAGGGGTAACTTGTATCAGAGTCAGATCTCTAAAAATAAGCAGGAGACTGATGTAAATGATAACCGCAGAGTTCACTAACACCTGGTGTTATGTACAAATATGATCCATTGTAACATTCTGCTTCAGATAGCTGCATGGATACATGCGCATAATATAGTTTTTATGCAACCGCATTGTTAATACATTTTGATTGGCGAATACATTGATATTGTAGGCAGTTAATCAAACAATTAAACGACAGATAGATTTTTATTTTAATTCATAATAGAACAATGTAAAATTATAAAACATCTGGTGTATTTCATGCATCAAAACTCAGCAAAATATGACATTATAATCGAATAGAATGGAATGATTGCATTAAGCTTGAACCTGAAATAACATCTCTTTTGTTTTGTTTTGTTGATTTCGTTAAGTCTGTGAATGAGTCACCGATAAAACAGATTTTGCGACTGTTAAATCAGCACTAACTGTTATTTCCTACATGCCAACACTTAATTAATTTATAAGCAATAAGGAAATATGTAATAAATAATTAACTATCTATATGATGCAATTATTATAAATCAGTAACTTTTTTTATTGAATCTTGTCAAAAAAAGAAGAAAAATAATTTTAATGCCGAAAAAATATTAATCTTCGATAAAATAACTAGTTAAACATGGTGTAGCTTATAAAATAAAATAAACAAATAAAGCACAAAATAAAAATAAATGGAATGGAACTTAAAACATTAACAAAATAAATATTTTTACTTATTATGTTGCGCTTAATTTAAATATCGAATGAGTATCATAACAAACTTTTCTAAGATTGACATGAAGTTTACAAACAACCAACGTACGTATCTTGAAAATAAAAGACTTCATTTCCAGTAAAGTTAAAAGGCCACGTACTAAATAATAAAAATGAAGAGTTCTTTCAATAACATTTTTATAATGTTATATGTAATGAAAATCTGCAAGCATGAAATAACGTGTACAACACTCGCATTCAATGTAAACGTATTTAGGGACATGGATATATTATCAATGTAACAATTACGAAAATAGGTGAAAACAACAAAAAGAAAAATTGACAATTACAGTGTCAATCAAGTACAATTCTAAGTGTGATCTGTTAGCCGTTGTTCTGATATACAAACATCATGCAGCGGTGTAATTAAGAAGTGAGTTCATTCTGAACAATGTCACTTCCTGAATAAAATGAGTTGGTTTTTGTTGTAATGAACATTGATAGGACTGCAGTGACCCTACATAGTCCCCACAGATTTGTTGACATATTCCCAGGATTTGCCATGAAATATCTCTGAGGAGAGTAGGTACATTAACCCTGTCATCATAGAGCAGCAGGGTCTGTAGATCCTGTAGAGATTGTTGTGACCTGACTGTGTCACCCAGTCTGTGGTGATTCAGTATAAACAACATGTGTAACATCACTAGAGGTGGGATCAATAATACAGGCCTGCCATACTTGTTATTGAATTGTTCCATCACTAGTTCATTAATGTAAGTGTTCTTATTTAACACAATGTCCTTCATAACAGCACTTCTCATTCTTCTACCCAGAGGTATCCCAGTCATGCACTGTCTGTACATATCTATATTGACGTTATAACCATATATAATATATGGTCGTGACATTCTCTCCTGTGCTTTCTGTAAAATAATTAGTGAGTGTTCATATCTACAATCTCTGTACCAGTACATAGCAAAATACAAAATATCTGACACATAACCAAACGTGCTTGACACTTTAATCAATCTATTTGATACTTTTTTACTTTTGTATTGAATCTTGTTGCGATATTTTTTTGGATGAATACTACTTTGAATCAGGAAATCCATGTTCCGTAATACACATGTTGTTAGATGTTGTAATGTAACTACATGATATGGTGTCATATTGCGAACAAGTATTGTCTTTAGATGTTCCGTGTAAGCTCGGAATTCCCGAAAACGACCAACATCATTGTCAATGTATAGTTCTTTAAACAAGCTGATATCCAATTCGGTGCTAGATATGATGCTGCTCTCGTCTGTAAAAACACTAGACATTGATCTGTATAAGATCGGAAAACTGAGGTAAGGTCTTAAGGTTTCACTTAGTAGAAGGCATGATATCCCTTTACAGTATAAGTCATACAACTGACAGAACAATGACGTTTGTACAAAACCAGTGACTTTCACTCTAAACATGTTGTTTTGTGGAATAAAAAAGTTTGGACATTCTCCAATACGTACCCAGTGTATTAATAATTTAAAACATTCCCAGAAACAAGACAACAAGTTATCGGGTGACCAAGTCAAGAAATGACCACCCTGAAGTAACCAAAATACAACAGTTTTCATGAAATATGAGCATAAAACTGATGAATTATTTTGCTGATTAATAACGTCTTTGAGAAAAAATTTTAAGAGACCATAACACAAAAACTGACAGTGATTCATTGCATACACAAGTATCTGTTCCGCTATAGAGAATGAGATTCTCCATTCGTTTCCATTTTCAGGTGTACTACCGATAGGAACAACATGGAATCCTGCGTTTAATATTTTTGAAAGAACAATCTCTGAGGGCCAACCTTGTTGACGACATCTTTGTATCCATGGCAGTGCTATTGTTGGCCAGTGATTAGACCATAAACAAAAAGCAAAATCTGCTTCTTCATTTTGGATTTTAGTTGAAGAACAAGGGCCATGATTGAAAGAAGAAGCCATTTGGGCTGATCTGGACCTGGAAACTTGGAAATAATTATTGCGGAATAATGTACTTGAAATGTAAACTTCTCCACTGATGAGCACACGTGAGGATATAATTGTTGGATAGCATGATGGACTCATCAATTTAAGTCTGCTGAACCCTTGCGGTAGATCATCACACTCCATCAGCATCACAGTGTGTTGTGGTATACGTAGAGACTGATCTGAGAGGGATCGCAGATTGCCTTGTGGTTCGTTTTCCATAACATAAAGTCTTCATCTGAGGTTTTTATTCTGAATCCCTCACGTGTACTCCCACTCCTCATTCTGCCATAACCCCTCAGGATAAAGAGAGGTTTATTCACAAACTCCATAGTGTCCATCACTTCTCTTCTGATCCTCACTTCTGTAGGACTCCCTATCTCACGACAAAGTCCTACATAGACCACCTCCGAGAGTCAAGATATGTGATCCATTCCAAGGTATTGTTTAAAAAAATTAAAATAGCAAAGATCTGAAAAATAGAAAACAGGTCATATTTTATCGAAAAAAATTAAGGCGCCAATCGACTTTGAGATAATTGTATAAAATTTTATAGCTCTTAGATTTATAAAGAGACAGCCAGATAAAGATATATTTTTCATAAAAAATGTTACGAATTATATATATGTATTAAATCCATAAAAAATCGAATTGACATAGGTTTCAACCTCTTTAGGGTTATAAAATTCTTGTATTTGATTCAAGTTAAAAATTTACAAAAATCTCGAGGATTAAATGAAACCTTCAACTAGACTAAAACAATGCATCTAATTCTTGCAAAAAGATTTACTGAGCTTTATAGTGGTTATAAAAATACATGAATTTGAAAACAGAAAAAGTATAAATACATGGAAATGTTTTCTATAAATAATTATTTTTGAAAAAAAATAAAGAAAAAATGTGAAGGCAAATGTACTGATAAAATTAAACATTTACTAGGGTCAGTCAGTATGGCTTAAACATTGGTATAGCTTTCCTGTTTATAACACATGTTTTGATTAAGATTAATTATTTTCTTAATTGCTATTGGTTGCTGGTGAATAGGGAACAAGGAGTTATATCTTTAAAAAAGTTACTGAATGTTGTTTTACATGGCCGTTAAGTTCACAAATGTTTCCTACATATAGAAACGTCAGTATATACATGTACCAATGAAGGGATTCACATGTACAATTGTAGACCTTCACTCGGCACACAGGACCATTGGACATTAGGAAATCTTAATCGTGACAAAGAACCCCTGTTCTTAAATTCGTATTCAAAAGATCTGGCTTGGGGCCATAAATCTTAATTGACCTTACTTTGGATCTAAGTCTCACTTATTTCAAAGGAATATATAGTGGAAAAGTAAGACAGAAATCAAAAGTGAGCTAAATCTATGTTTTATGGTCCCAAGGACTGGAACTGTTACTTCAAAGTACCAAACACTTACAGCCTTAAGCTTTGTATCGACTTGGGTCAGTCGTGGCCGAGATTTGAGCAAACGCTTTAATCAGAGAACGAGAACTCTATACCCACTGAACTACCGTGACAGGTTGGTCGTTGGAATTTTCCCCCTAAAAATTTTAACATTAATTAAGAATTTTTCAAATTTGTTCTCCAGATTGCTAAAACAATAGTTTCCTGAAGATTAAAAAAGAATTGAATCGGGCCATTTTTTCAAATCGTAATTTACATTGACTCTTCTTACATGTAACTTATAACATGTATCATAATTTGTAAAACTAGAGCATACCGTAGAAATAAACAACGAGAAAGAATTTATGAATTTAAAAATCGGTAGATGAAACATGCTATATTGGCGTCTATCAATAATTGCTTCTTAATTGACATCAAATTTCCCTACGACACGAAATAGCTTATAGGAAGCTTTTAACTTTTATAACATAATAATGATTTGGGCATTACTTGTTTTGTTCAGAATAACACTAAAGTTTATAAACAAGTAATGTGTAAAGCGGAATCATAATAATTTTATTAACTAATGCTCAGCGATAAAGATGTAAGATTCAAAAGGTTCAAGGAAATTCAAATATTTACCATTTAAAATCATTAATAAAATATGATAAAAAAATAGACAAACCTGTTTTTTTTTACGGAAAGGGGAACTAATATGATTAATCCCCTTTCCTATACTTTCGGATTGTAATATTATTAGTTGTTCTCTATGTACTCTTATTGATATTTAAATGATTAAATCTAAAAAAAAGAAGTATATATTTAACTTCTGGAAAATCCCTCATCTAAAACATCGATTTATTATGTTGGTGTATGTACACACAGTCATTTTAAATGTTTTCAGTATAATTATTTACAGAGCTCTTCGTCAAGTTTGTGAATTCTGATATCCGTAAAATTTCGGTAAATATTGAGTTTAACTGAGCGTCCTCAGTATCTTAATAATAAAAAAAGAAAATTAAAAAAAAGATGAAGGAAAAAATGTCGTGTTGACCAGCATTTCCCTCCCCGAGAAATACGTTTAGTAGTGGTAAATAAATAATTTAACATTATGCTCATATATACAAATACATAATGTAAAGGTGGTGGTGGCATCAATTTGCAGCTTTTCGTCAGTAAGCGTTTGCATCTTAATTTGAGTGAAAATATTGCGTTATTAGCAAATTATTTTCAAATTTATTAAAGGTATATGTATAATTTTTCCTTTCAAAACAATTCAATGTAAAATGTTTTTGCTCTAGACTTTAAGTCCAGTTTCAGATATTTTGACACCATTTCACCTGTAGAATTATTCATTTTTATTCCGGAGTAGATAATATAAGCTGATTCTCTTTGAACTCGAAGTAAAAGACCAGCGAGATTACAATAGGTCGCAGAAAAACTTAAATAGCTATTAAACAACAGAAGTTGTAATAAATTTTTTAAATAGGCATATTTTTACCTAAAGCTATTATATAAAATAGCATTTTGTTCTGATAATATAGGCGGTTTAATTATAATGTTACAGTAGTATGATTAAAGAGAATTATTAATGTATATTGATTTGTTTAGAGAGTAAATGAAATCAGCATTTTGATTTTCAAAAATTATGTTTTGCTTTTCATTTTAAGTTCATAAATGTAAAACGTCTTAATTTAATGTGAAATAGGTGGATTTTAAACGGCAGTCAGGCTCATAAGTTTTAATGAAGCATATAAAGTTTAAGAACATAATTCAAGATTTAAAAGTCCAAAAACAATACAAAATAAGACAAGAATAAACACGGACCTCTAAAACATCAAAGGTGGGATCAGGTACTATGGAGGAATAAAAACGGGAAATTCCGTCGTCAATTCATCATATAAAAATGGTCTAACCAATTAGTATGAAAAACGTCAATCAGCATTTGACTCAAATTGAATGATAATTTTATTTTCTGACAAGGTCATTCTATCTACCATTGAACTTACAAAATGATGACATTTTACGAGACTGCTGATAGTCTTAATTTATCAAGTTGTTTGTCAATAATTTATCGCGTTTTAGAAATTGATTATACGTAGAGCATGTTCTTGTGTATCGAATCAATTGAGATATATAAACTTTGTATGCAGGTGATAAAGGTATATTGCTGCATAAGTAAGGGAAATTAACGATAGAAAAGTTAAAATTATCACGTTTACCATAGAAGTTAGCGGTTAGGTTACAATTAACATCTTTTTCTAGTAAAATATCCAAGTATGAAACAGATGTGTCAGACTCTGTGGTATCTTTTATTCAAGCTCACCAGGATATATCGTATCGAGAGAAGAATGGAAATTGTCATTGTTGATTAACAATACCTTCGTTGATAGAGTCGAGATGAAGGCCACAGCAAGTTTTTTTTCTTAAAAAAAAAAGATTTTGGACAAATTCTGCTTCATATAAATACAAAAAAAAATCTGCTAATAACAGAGACGCAATTGGTACCTGTGGTTCCAATAAATTGTTGGACGACCACGTCTCCAGAAATATATTCTATAGATACTGGTTTCCAGAATTTACGCATCTTTTTTGTCAACTTCAGAATACTTGTATTTATAATAAGATTTCTTTTTAGCAAAACAATTTAACAAATGACTAAAGACAAGGTAAGTGAATCTTTATTTTTATTGAAAAAACAGATATAAAATTGCCTGGGTGTTAATTGATCGTGGGGAGTGGTTGTGCATAAAGTTGAAAAGTCGTAAGTCTATAAACAATACAGATTTAGTAGTGGAGCAAATACTGACCAATAAAACATCAGAAGTTTAATGGAGTGACGTGGAAGCATACGGAGGTTAATTGATTTTCCCAAAATATTAATGGGGTAAAGTAGGAATTGTTTGAGTATATCATAAGATATTTCAATCCAAACATTTTCCTACGGAAAATGCATTAAAGACCACCGACCATTTGAAAAATGTCAACTTTAATTTATCAGTACTTCGATAAAGTACACTCTTCATTTATACGCATCAAAACAGATTCTGTCTTTATTAATTTCCATGCGGATAATACATATGTGTAAGATTCAGAAACCATTTAGTAATTTAATATTCATGGAGTACTTTTCAAAAGTGTATTTTCTAACTCTCATTATAAATTTTGTTGAAGGTGGATGCGAGAAAAGATTTGTGCATTATCTTACAGTTTACGGAAAATCAAATTCCTCCCGAACCTATTCTCTCTCTGAAGCTAAAAACCTCTTTAGGTGTTGTGTTTTATGTACAGAAAACCAGTTTTGTGTGGAATTTCTTTACAATTCATTGAACAGGCAATGTCTACAATTATTTTTCTCAGAAAGGGAAGACAACTCCTACACCGACCAAACTCCACAGACAGGTTTAGACTTTGTTCACTTCCGTAAAAGTAAGTAAGCATATTATTTATATATTCTGTGTACATAATGAGTCAAATGCTGACTGATGTTTTTCATACCAATTATTAGTCCATTATTATTTATACACTAAATTGACGATGGATTTTTCCATTATTTCCTGACCATGACAAGGAGCACACGGCGGGTGTTACCAGTCAGCAGGGGATGCTGAATTCCTCCATGGCACCTGATTCCACATCTGATGTTTCGGAGGTCCGTGTTTGCTCTGCTCTAATTGTGTATTATGGACTTTGAGATTCAATATTGTTCGTTTTCTCCATATCCTTCTTAAAATTGTACAGAGATCGCCTGGTAGCATTTGACTTAATAAAACTTTTCATTAATTGACAACGCCTTTATATTTACAACAGAACTTATCAAATATACTATTTTAAGACAGGCTGTTAACATCATGATCAATATGTCATTTATAAAAATATTTTCTCATAATTTTAATGTTTTTTCATAAATAAATTAAATTAATTTTACAAAAGGTATCTTTTTAGAAAAATAATCAAAACAATTTTCGCTTAGAGAAAATGATAATATCACTTTGATATTTTTTTTTTGATTTTTTTTTTTATTAAAGATTAACAGCAGATGAAGAATTTGATAATGGTGTAATAATTAAAGCAATATGAGCTGCATTTTGGAAGATTTTATTTTGTGATTAAAATGTGTTATTATGATAAATTTGTATGTAATTTAATCCTGTTTGGTCAATTAGACTAAAATAAAGCATTAAATTTTTTTCTGAAGAAAAACTTCTTTGCAATCGAATATACAGCATTATATAAGGAATCATTATTGACAAGACGACAATAATGCAATTTTGATTCAATCAAAGCTCATAAATACCTTTTACATATACATGGCAAATATGAACAACAGAAGTTTATAAACATTATTTTTTCTGCCATTCGAATAAGTATTTGCAATTTTGCAACAATAAATCCCAACATCAAAGTTGCAGCTCATATTGCTTAAAGATATTTATGAAATAGTGAAAAATTACACCTCTTCAATTGAAATTCAATGTAGGTTCACATATTAATTTAAATTGAGTTTAAGAGCAACTAAACGGTATTAATTTGTTTTCATTATAGGTACAATGTATTACTTTTTGATGAGTCAACCATATAAAGATAAATTCTTTCCCTACAATTGATGAAATCTGAAAGTTAATGAAAGAAAACGTTTGTGACATATGTGTTTTTGGGGGTAAAAAAAAAAACACCTTCTATTATAAATATATGCAAGAATAAAAGCAGATAATCTCGCAAAATTAGGCAAAAAAATTAAGATCTAGCGATTAAAAAGCGAATAACAGAACTATAATTTTATATGCGAGCATATAACGCATATTAATAGTTTTATAATATGATCATTTCAAATAAGCATGGGTTTAAATAACAGGTTAAATAAGACAACGGTAACATAAATACATGTTTCCATACTATATGAGTGTTGATATACAATCATCTCCTCGTTTGTAGGTCATTAAATAGACAATCCGATAACAAACTCACAAACTGTACCGAATATCAAAATTACACAGGCAACTTCGACACATATGATCCATATATGTGAATCTTATTTAAGAGGGATATGGCGATAATGATCAGTATTCAATATTAAAATCCATAAAAGCAATGCAAAGTAGGAGCAGAGCAAAGACGAGCCTTCGAAACATCAGAGGTGGGATCAGGTGCCATGGAGTAGTGAGCATCTCCTGCCGACCAGTCACACCCACCGTGTGCTCCTTGTAATAATCATATGATTGGTACCATATGCGAATCATAAAAAGGGCACTATATGTGAACCATATGAAGTAACACATTTGATTCACATATGATACATATACGATCCTCATATGAAAAGTTATGCAAATGCGTATCATATGTGGCGAAATTGCCTATGATATATATTCAAATAACGGACAGTATAAACTCTTTGTTCAAACGCTTTACCATATACTAAATACAATTTACAGGTTAAGAATATCTATGATAAATTCATTACTCTACTGATGAATGAGAAGTGTTATAAGTAACAATTAAAATGAACTCACTGATTAATGTGAAGTGTTATATGTAACAATTAAAATAACATTAACAGGCTGTAAGCCGCCATGGACTGAATACAACCACCATTGTTACTTGAAAGGTCAGACGGAGGTCACGTGGGCGGAAGCTAAGGTAAGTTTTATACGTCGTTATTCTCACGATTTGATTGGTCAAAAACTTACCGAATAGGAATAGGAAATATTGCATTGTATATTTACCCTTTTATGTAAAGAATAATATTTCATTTTAACGATGTTACAAGAAAAGATGAGTGTAGATCTATATGCATTTGTCTACCGTGTTTGCTCTGCTCCTGTTTTGTATTGTTTTATGGACTTTTGATCTTGAATACTGTTCCTTATCTCCATATTTTGCATCTACCCCTAATTTTCAATTGCCTAAAATGATTTCCCGTACATAGTAGGAAATATTGTCATATATATCAACAAAATATATCAAATTTCAAATTATATATGTATACGGTAAAAGAAGTATTTCTGTTTCTAAATAAATATATGACATTTACTTCTGATTTGTATATTCGAATGATGATGATTTTTCAGCTAAAACATTTATATAAGGTGTTAGAAAACCCCTGCCCAATGCCTGTATAAATTCGCCACAGTACAAGTTGTGATCTTTTTAGACGGTCTTTTTTTAAATTATAAAATTGGTATATCTTATTAAAAAAGTAACATTTCCTATTTTCATGTACATATGTTAACCAAAAAAAAAAAACCGTAAATAAAATAATTTGCCATATCTCATTCTTTAAAATTTTAAAGACTAACCGACTGTCAACTTATGTCGACGGAGATGACTCCTTTTTTTTTTCTATTCGTCAAATTATCTTCGATACAGCTTTATGTAGCAGTACTGTATACGTCTGTTTTTCGTTCCACTTTCTTTTTGCTAATTCACACGTGCAAACAATATTTGCCCTCATGATAAATTTGCCCCGTTAATGTTCTGTTTAAGAAATTTTACATCTTTTAAAAATAAATCCCGTTTCAAATTTGCTCAACCAAATGTAGGGCGAAAGTTGCGAAAATGAACCGGGGGATGAAATTCACTTGTAAACAGTACTGATTTCACCTTTTATACGAACCGTCAAGGTAGCTCGGTCATCAAGGTAGAGGAAGTTATTGGGTCAGCGGAATCCAATTTAATTTGAATCCAGTTGATTCTCTTAAACTGAAATATGTGGAGATAACAAACAGTGATTGATAAAATAAGATAAAGTTAGAATTCTGTAAAGAGGGAGTAAAACACAAAACCAGTAATATATCGAAAGTAGGTTACTATAACGAAAGTAGGTTACTATAACGAAAGTAGGTTCAGCTAGGCATCAGAGAGGCCTACATAAATAGGCCTTGATAATTTATAAAATATAATAATTTAGTCAAAATACAACTAGATGATAAAACAAATTGCCAAAACTAAATCACGTTAAGAATCCAAGAAGTTAGTAAATGTTGACTTTAAACTACGTTGTTTAAAGCTTTTAAACATCAGCGAATTTGACAAAAAACTTTTTTTCCACAAGGCGGAATGTGAAGACATGTGCTCTCATCTGGTGGTCATTGACAACATGGAGGAATCAAACTGGCTCGCTAAGGCGTTTCTTCGAAAAAGTAAGTGGTTTTGTAGATTACTAATGAATTTTATTTATTATTGCAGAACTACGCATAAAGAACTACGTACTCTAACTCTTGATTCCCGCCTACATTTTGCACCCATTATATTCAATTTTAATGGCAATTTGGTCATTAAATCTTTGTTTAATACAAAGAACACTTCTATGGTAATTGATTAATCATTTTAATTCCAGCGCTAGATAGTAAATTATCATTAATTTCAGCTCTCGAAAAAAGGGGGGTAGACGATATTTTCTAGTGAAATCGAACTTTAAAGAATCACCATATTTTGAAATAGTTTTAAATATGACAAAATGTATCTCATATCTTTTCATATGTTTTACGCAAATAAATAAAACATATATAAATTAATAAAATACAATTATTTAGTTGTAAATAGCTTTAAAATTGTTGAAAAATCAGCATTTTATCGTTTTTGTCTATAAACATATGTCCCCCCCCCCCCGTGAAACACAAAACGCGTTGGCATAAATTTGTAAAATGACAGTCCATATAACATGTAAAAAGGAATGTTTGTTTCACGCTGGAGAAAGATGTTTTAAAAATATTTTCCGTTTTCCATTATACAATTATTGACTTTTGATGAGGTCTACTCGTGACTATACAGACCTGGTCAGGTATTGGTTGACCGAGGCCGAAGGCCGAGGTTAACCAATACCTGACCAGGTCTGTATAGTCACGAGTAGACCGAATTCAAAAGTCAATAACCGTTTTATTAAATGATGAGGAATTTTACAACACTGCTGACTCTTTCATTCTTGTCTCCATCAAATATAAACATCCATAATGTAAAGTGTAATTACACTTTTTACATGTTGATATACTTCAACAGCTAAACAAATATTAGTTAAAAAGTTAAAAACAATATTAATAAACAATAAATACTCAACCACTTACTTTCAAAAGTTCGTAATCTCCTTGGTTGTTTACATTCACACCGACACATGCTTTGAAACACTCAATCTGATTGGTCGAAAAAGCTGTAAGTAAATCTATGGTTGGTCGAGAGGGAAAACCCGAATAAACCTCCCAGAACGTCATTTGAGGTGAACTCACTCTGAGGTACACACCAGTAAATGGCGTCTAGACCAATCAGAGAGCACCAAAATTCCTAATCATTTAATAATGATTTATATAGTGAAAAACTCAAGTTTTACCAAAATTATAGAGTTATCTCTCTTTGGTATCCCAAACAAATAATGTTTTATTAAAATTCATATAAATATCTATAAAAATTTTGAAAATCATTCGAATATGTTAACTTTTGAGAATTGACTTAGAGGTAGGCGGGAGAACAATACTATCGTTCGTGGTTCTTTCTGCATGGATGAATTTCATTCTCGTGTATACATTTAAATCTTTCGAGATAATATTTTAGAATAATAATAACAATTCAGGTATTTTTCTTCTATTTAATCTCAATACTGTAAACCAATTATTATCCGCATCATATTTTATTTGCGATTGGTAAGTTTAAAATCATTCCGCAACGATTAATTTCTGCGACCGAGGAAACATTCTCTACAAATCGTGAGGAACATTCTCTACAAATCGTTACCCCGTGGGGTTCCGGGTTAGAATAGGTCCTCAGTACCCCCTTGCTTGTCGTAAAAGGCGACTAAATGGGGCGGTCCTTCGGATGAGACCGTATAAACCGAGGCCCCGTGTCACAGCAGGTGTGGCACGATAAAGACCCCTCCCTGCTCGAAGGCCATAAGTGCCGAGCATAGGCCTAAATTTGCAGCCCTTCACCGGCAATGGTGACGTCTCCATATCAGTGAAATATTCTGGAGAGGGACGCTAAAAAGTATACAATCAATCAATCAATCAATCTACAAATCGTAAGCAAAATGAATGTTTCACGGCGATTAATAATCGCGAGTTAAAGGAACTCTCTGATATTTCTCGCACGCGAATAAAAGTTGGTTAACAGTAAATAAATAAATCTACAGAGAAGTGTATCAATTTTTTCAACTTCAGCACAATTATCATCGATTATTTTCTTTTCGAAGACAGTTGGCCATACACGTCTTCCTAACGCCCTTTCCTATGTCATTCATGACACGATAATGAGCAATGAGCTGGATACTTCTTAACATAATATTTGTCTTGATGGACATTTTGTCATTTGTGATATTACGAAAAATCTCGGTAGGTACGTATGCATAAAATTCCAAATATCGGGTAATGTTTCATACGAATGTCTGGAATAATTATTTTACTGACGGGATAGTGGCTTTTTAGCGGCACATTTTAGGCTGAATAGATTTTAATAAGTTCTACGGTGCGACCGTTGGGCGAGCGCAAGTATTTACTATCAAAAACCTTTACAAAGCTTTTACATGCACCACCTTTCCTCAGTTCATCAAAAAAGAAGAAAAGAATTAAAAGAAATCACTTCCCAGGCATCGGGATCGAGATTCCGAACTTTTCGGAAGTTTCCTACAAAATCGGAAATATCCGAGCCGTGACTTTGACGTCAAATAAAAAGTCCTGTTGACTCTAAACGCAAACGATAGTTTTGTGGCATGGAGATTACATTAAATCGTTGTTTGTAATTTTTTTTTCAAGAACGTTGTTGCTATGTTTTAGCCACTATGTTGCTATGCACCGCAAAGGATTACTGGGAATTTGGAATTTTTTCACGCGGTGAGATAAACGCGAGCGGTGCTTCGCGCCGCCTTGCTGCGCTCGCTATTATTTAATCATTGTTGTATGTCTTTTTATGAAGCCCTTCATCTTAAGACCAAAATGGTCTGAAAATGGCCACAACTGTCCAGCCCTCTTAAGATGATTCTATTCCATGACATTTTGATATAAATTTAGCGCAACAGCTATCATGTGAAGTAACAATTTAATCTAAGTTTTCGTATAGAATAGGTTAACACAAGCCAACTGTATCTTAGAATTAATTATTATTTATACTTAAAAATATTTTTAACAAAGTGGTTATATTGTTAAGTTTGTAAAAAGTTTAAGCATTGCTAGACTGGTATTTTGTTGCTCGTCTTAGGTCTCAATTTTTATTTATTTTAAGTAATAAGATGTTTGTCACCCCATCCCACTCCGTTTTTATGGACTTGTTTACATGAACACTGGAAGACGAAAATATCAAAGTGCCATGGAGTGATAATTTTGCTTCGTTCTTAGCATATATTGTTATACGTTTTATCATTCAAAGCCCCGTGGGGATCCGGGTTAGAATAGGTCCTCAGTACCCCCTTGCTTGTCGTAAAAGGCGACTAAATGGGGTGGTCCTTCGGATGAGACCGTATAAACCGAGGCCCCGTGTCACAGCAGGTGTGGCACGATAAAGATCCCTCCCTGCTCAAAGGCCCTGAGTGCCGAGCATAGGCCTAAATTTGCAGCTCTTAACCGGCAATGGTGACGTCTCCATTTCAGTGAAATATTCTGGAGAGGGACGTTAAACAGCATACAATCAATCAATCAATCAATCAATCAAAGGATCTTTACAATATACGAGGGTTGTCCAAAAAGTCGTAGACAATGTTAATAACTTTTTCAACACGCAACCAATACTAACCAAATTTTGCATAGACATAATACATTCAATGTTCTTTTAAATTCTGAATTCTTAAATATATATCTTTCATAATAACAGTAGTAGGACGATTTATATGAAGGCCGATATGGCTTGTCGGCGCTCGACCAAAATTTGGAATAATTGACGCATACAACTATAACATTTGTTTTTATTTCTTTGGTACTATGCATATATAAAGTCACAGGGACTGACCTCACTCCGCTGTAATTGGCTAATTATTAGTAGCGTATGTCACTTTATCCGTGTTTTATTAAATTTATTCCTTGTTATAACATGATCGTTGTAGACAACTGTCCTACCGACATATTTGCTGACTGTACTGCCTGGACAGGCGGAAATGACCTTGAAGTTGAAGGTCAATATCGCTGGAATAACTCCAATGTGACTATGATCTTTACCTATTGGTCTCCCAACGAACCAAGCCTCAGTAAACCATCAGCAGCTTACACCAGAGACTGTATTGATCTGCTGAAAACTGCCAAGTGGAATGATAGGCCATGTTCCTATCTTAATTCTTTTATTTGTGAGAAATCTTATTAACTTTAGATAAGATGTACAGCGTATGTCACAAAATTGCAAACTGTGTCTAAAAATAAATAGGGATTTTTTTTAATGACTAATTTTTTAAATATGTATATATATTTTAGATTTCTACTTTCGGTCTAAATTTGACTTATTTCTTTTGAAAAAAACAACAACAATTACCACCGTGAATATGATTTATCTTCTAAATTTTAGTATGATAATTAAATTAATTATATCAATATACCTATTGATAATGTCCTCTTATTGAAGTTTGTTTGATACATATTCAAAGGCGTCTATTCTCAAAGAATCTATATTAAAGAAGATTTCACACCTTGAATTTATTACAGATACATCACATAAATATGCAATCGGGTAGGACTTACTTAGCTTTTAATGACAAAGAGTTTCCATTCCTGGCAGCCTTTTTTCCAGAAATTGCAATAAAAAAGTCGTGGTTTTAAATATTCCATGTGTTTTGACCAATTCTGAGCAATAGTTATTTAATGTACCCGGATGTATTCTAAAAGCATTTCTTACTGTTTCATTCTTGCATCAGAATTCTGGTGTTTTGAGTTTTAAGTAGTCAAAGAATATTTTTGTATGACATATTTCATCATTCATTTAGCAGTTTTAATTTTAAATTTTGTACCAGCGGTATGTAATACAAATATTTATCATTATTTTTCAAGTGAACATATGTGAAAATTAACTGCCTGTCAATCATACTCTAATATTTCAGCAATAGATTATTCTCTTTGTTAACTTCTATGTGTGGCGGAACGGTCTTGTGTTAAGATAAACTGTACTATGTAAGTGTTTTAAGATACACTTTACTATATAATTGTACTTCTAACAACAAAATGGGAGAGGATTTTATAAATTTTTGGAACTTGTTACCAATCTATTTGACATGTTGTCAATAGAATATATTCAAAACAACTAAGTGCACAGATATTTCTCTCTTCAAAGAGCGACATCGACTCTCTTAATTCAAATCAGGATCAGGTAAGAGTATTGATTTAAGTTTCCGAAGATGACAAATATGAAAACTTACATTTCTAATATTAAGCCTTATTTGTTTAAAGAAATACATGATGGGTTGTACAATAACCGACGCATTTGTTATTCTAAATGGAATATTGAATAGAATATCTGTTCATGATTACAATAGTCTATGCATTGAAATTTTGCAATTACTTTTCCATTGTTTTATCTAAATCTTATACGAGTCCAAGTGAGTCGCAAGCGTTTTATTTTTTCTTCACGAACACGTCAATAGATACAGGTAGAAAACATGAAATACATGTACATTAATTTGTGTAAGTGGAAAGGGAAAACAAGATTAAATTGAATTAATCGATATTTTTAGGCCCTATCGCTGTACTATTTAAACATTCTATTATGAACACATTTAAAATACTTAAAATACTTTTCATTTGACCGTTTTTATAATGGTATTTTATATTCTGACATGTATTTGGTGAAGCAAGGAAATGTCATACATGTATGTTGCATTACACTACAAAAAAAGGGGAAAACAATTTACTCTCACAAGATCCACGGTATCGTAAAATTCATTTAACATGAAAGTTAAACATTGTAAAATGCAATTCCAAAATTTTATGTTTAACATTTTTTTTTCTATTCATGTCTTGCGTTAGATATGGTTATATTAATCCTAATTATCAATTTGTGCCCATGTTTTATTGTACATCACATCAATCCAAGAGGAAGAGAATTCTTAGCAGTGTCGCCTCTTGAATTCTATGAAATGGTTTTTGTTGTAATGAACATTGATATGACTGCAATGATCCCACGTAGTCCCCACAGATTTGTTGACAGATACCCAACATTTGCCAGGAAATATCTTTTTGAATGACTGGTACATTGATCCCGTCATCATAGAGCAGCAGAGTGTGTAGATCCTGTAGAGATTGTTGTGACGTCACTGTGTCACCCAGTCTGTGGTGATTCAGAATAAACAACATGTGTAGCATCACTAGAGGAGGGATGAATAATACAGACATACCTTGCTTCTGTCTGCTCCAATGCTCTATAATCAATTCAGAAACGAGATGAAATCATTGTCGAACATAAAATCTTTTATCACAGCTTTCTTCATTTTTTGCCTAAAGACATACCAGCCACTGTCTGTACATATCAACATTAACATTATTAAGATACATTATATATTCGGGTGACATTTTCTCCTGGAATTTCTCTAAACAACTGAGTGAACGTACATATTTACAATCTTTGTACAAGTACATAGCAAGATACACAACCAAACGTACATGACATTTTTAGTAAAGTATAAGATATTTTGTCAGCTGTGTATTGAATCTTACTACGATATCTATTTGGATAAATTCTGCACTGATTCATGAATGCAACTTTCCGTAACTCAGTTGATGTCAAAAATTTTATTGTAACTAACTGTCAGCCGTCTAGTTATTATTGTCTTTAGATGGTCCTTGTAAACTCGAAATTCATTGTCTGAACATATTTCTCTACTATATAAGCTGATATCTAATTCAGTACTAGATATAAATTTACTCTCATTAGTACAAACTCTCAATGATCTGTATAAAATAGCCTGACTGAGGTAAGGTCTCAGGGTTGGACTTAAGAGAAGACATGATAGCCCCTTACAATACAAATAATACAGCTCACTGCATAATGATGTTCGTACTGAAACTTTCAATCTTAAGTTGGACGTTTTGCAATGCGTACCCAGCATATTAAAAATTTAAAGCATTACCAGAAATAAATCAGCAAGTTATGAGGTGTCCATTGTAAGCAATTATTATTCTGAATTACCCAGAAAAGATTTGTTTTCATGAAATATGAACATAGAGTTGGTGAATTAATTTGAAAACTAATAACCTCCTTTAGAAAAAAAGAATGGAGGCGTATAAAGCAAGGACAATCCCCCGCTCTGAGAAAAGACATTTCTCAATTCTAAAAGATATATCTTTTCTACATTATATTGTTTATATCATC